>NC_134355.1:640876-643376 GCF_048569485.1 Anomaloglossus baeobatrachus | reverse complement strand
CTCTTTGCCCGTCTGTCTCTTTCCAGGGCTGTCTCTTTCCAGGGCTGTCTCTTTCCAGGGCTGTCTCTTTCCAGGGCTGTCTCTTTCCAGGTCTGTCTCTTTGCCCATCTGTCACTGTCTCTTTCTCTCTGTCTCTTTCCCTGCCTGTCTCTTTCCCTGACTGTCTCTTTCCAGGGCTGTCACTGTCTCTTTCTCTCTGTCTCTTTCCAGGGCTGTCTCTTTCCCTGCCTGTCTCTTTCCAGGGCTGTCTCTTTCCAGGTCTGTCACTGTCTCTTTCTCTCTGTCTCTTTCCAGGTCTGTCTCTTTCTCTGTCTCTTTCCCTGCCTGTCTCTTTCCAGGGCTGTCTCTTTCCAGGGCTGTCACTGTCTCTTTCTCTCTGTCTGTTTCCAGAGCTGTCTCTTTCCCTGCCTGTCTCTTTCTAGGGCTGTTTCTTTCCAGGGCTGTCTCTTTGCCCGTGTGTCTCTTTCCAGGGCTGTCGCTTTCCAGGGCTGTCGCTTTCTCCGGTCTGTCTCTTTCCAGGGCTGTCTCTTTCCAGGGCTGTCTCTTTCCAGGGCTGTCTCTTTCCAGGGCTGTCTCTTTCCCTGCTTGTCTCTTTCCCTGCTTGTCTCTTTCCCTGCTTGTCTCTTTCCCTGCTTGTCTCTTTCCCTGCCTGTCTCTTTCCAGGGCTGTCTCTTTCCAGGGCTGTCTCTTTCCAGGGCTGTCTCTTTCCAGGGCTGTCTCTTTGCCCGTGTGTCTCTTTCCAGGGCTGTCGCTTTCCAGGGCTGTCGCTTTCTCCGGTCTGTCTCTTTCCCTGCCTGTCTCTTTCCCTGCCTGTCTCTTTCCAGGGCTGTCTCTTTCCCTGCCTGTCTCTTTCCTGCCTGTCTCTTTCCAGGGCTGTCTCTTTCCAGGGCTGTCTCTTTCCCTGCTTGTCTCTTTCCAGGGCTGTCTCTTTCCAGGGCTGTCTCTTTCCCTGCTTGTCTCTTTCCAGGGCTGTCTCTTTCCAGGTCTGTCTCTTTCCAGGTCTGTCTCTTTGCCCATCTGTCACTGTCTCTTTCTCTCTGTCTCTTTCCCTGCCTGTCTCTTTCCCGGCCTGTCTCTTTCCCGGCCTGTCTCTTTCCCTGCCTGTCTCTTTCCCGGCCTGTCTCTTTCCCGGCCTGTCTCTTTCCCTGCCTGTCTCTTTCCCTGCCTGTCTCTTTCCCTGCCTGTCTCTTTCCCGGCCTGTCTCTTTCCCGGCCTGTCTCTTTCCCTGCCTGTCTCTTTCCCTGCCTGTCTCTTTCCCTGCCTGTCTCTTTCCCGGCCTGTCTCTTTCCCGGCCTGTCTCTTTCCCGGCCTGTCTCTTTCCCGGCCTGTCTCTTTCCCGGCCTGTCTCTTTCCCGGCCTGTCTCTTTCCAGGGCTGTCTCTTTCCAGGGCTGTCTCTTTCCCTGCCTGTCTCTTTCCAGGGCTGTCTCTTTCCCTGCTTGTCTCTTTCCCTGCCTGTCTCTTTCCAGGGCTGTCTCTTTCCCTGCCTGTCTCTTTCCCTGCCTGTCTCTTTCCCTGCCTGTCTCTTTCCCTGCCTGTCTCTTTCCCTGCCTGTCTCTTTCCCTGCCTGTCTCTTTCCCTGCCTGTCTCTTTCCCTGCCTGTCTCTTTCCCTGCCTGTCTCTTTCCCTGCCTGTCTCTTTCCAGGGCTGTCTCTTTCCAGGGCTGTCTCTTTCCAGGGCTGTCTCTTTCCAGGGCTGTCTCTTAGCCCTGGAAAGAGACAGTGACAGACGGGCAAAGAGACAGCCCTGGAAAGAGACAGCCCTGGAAAGAGACAGCCCTGGAAAGAGACAGCCCTGGAAAGAGACAGCCCTGGAAAGAGACAGCCCTGGAAAGAGACAGCCCTGGAAAGAGACAGGCAGGGAAAGAGACAGGCAGGGAAAGAGACAGGCAGGGAAAGAGACAGGCAGGGAAAGAGACAGGCAGGGAAAGAGACAGGCAGGGAAAGAGACAGCCCTGGAAAGAGACAGTGACAGACGGGCAGTCTCTTTCCAGGGCTGTCTCTTTCCCTGCCTGTCTCTTTCCAGGGCTGTCTCTTTCCAGGGCTGTCTCTTTCCAGGGCTGTCTCTTTCCAGGGCTGTCTCTTTGCCCGTCTGTCACTGTCTCTTTCCAGGGCTGTCTCTTTGCCCGTCTGTCACTGTCTCTTTCCAGGGCTGTCTCTTTGCCCGTCTGTCACTGTCTCTTTCCAGGGCTGTCTCTTTCCAGGGCTGTCTCTTTCCAGGGCTGTCTCTTTCCAGGGCTGTCACTGTCTCTTTCCAGGGCTGTCTCTTTCCAGGGCTGTCTCTTTCCAGGGCTGTCACTGTCTCTTTCTAGGGCTGTCTCTTTCCAGGGCTGTCTCTTTCCAGGGCTGTCACTGTCTCTTTCCAGGGCTGTCTCTTTCCAGGGCTGTCTCTTTCCAGGGCTGTCTCTTTCCAGGGCTGTCTCTTTCCCTGCCTGTCTCTTTCCAGGGCTGTCTCTTTCCAGGGCTGTCTCTTTCCCTGCCTGTCTCTTTCCAGGGCTGTCTC
>NC_134355.1:600876-630876 GCF_048569485.1 Anomaloglossus baeobatrachus | reverse complement strand
GTACGTCCCTCCCCCCCTCCCGTGTGTGGTGGGTATGTACGTCCCTCCCCCCCTCCCGTGTGTGGTGGGTATGTACGTCCCTCCCCCCCTCCCGTGTGTGGTGGGTATGTACGTCCCTCCCCCCCTCCCGTGTGTGGTGGGTATGTACGTCCCTCCCCCCCTCCCGTGTGTGGTGGGTATGTACGTCCCTCCCCCCCCTCCCGTGTGTGGTGGGTATGTACGTCCCTCCCCCCCTCCCGTGTGTGGTGGGTATGTACGTCCCTCCCCCCCTCCCGTGTGTGGTGGGTATGTACGTCCCTCCCCCCCTCCCGTGTGTGGTGGGTATGTACGTCCCTCCCCCCCTCCCGTGTGTGGTGGGTATGTACGTCCCTCCCCCCCTCCCGTGTGTGGTGGGTATGTACGTCCCTCCCCCCCTCCCGTGTGTGGTGGGTATGTACGTCCCTCCCCCCCTCCCGTGTGTGGTGGGTATGTACGTCCCTCCCCCCCTCCCGTGTGTGGTGGGTATGTACGTCCCTCCCCCCCTCCCGTGTGTGGTGGGTATGTACGTCCCTCCCCCCCTCCCGTGTGTGGTGGGTATGTACGTCCCTCCCCCCCTCCCGTGTGTGGTGGGTATGTACGTCCCTCCCCCCCTCCCGTGTGTGGTGGGTATGTACGTCCCTCCCCCCCCCTTCCCCCTCCCGTGTGTGGTGGGTATGTACGTCCCTCCCCCCCCCTTCCCCCTCCCGTGTGTGGTGGGTATGTACGTCCCTCCCCCCCCCTTCCCCCTCCCGTGTGTGGTGGGTATGTACGTCCCTCCCCCCCCCTTCCCCCTCCCGTGTGTGGTGGGTATGTACGTCCCTCCCCCCCCTTCCCCCTCCCGTGTGTGGTGGGTATGTACGTCCCTCCCCCCCCCTTCCCCCTCCCGTGTGTGGTGGGTATGTACGTCCCTCCCCCCCCCCTTCCCCCTCCCGTGTGTGGTGGGTATGTACGTCCCTCCCCCCCCCTTCCCCCTCCCGTGTGTGGTGGGTATGTACGTCCCTCCCCCCCCCTTCCCCCTCCCGTGTGTGGTGGGTATGTACGTCCCTCCCCCCCCCTTCCCCCTCCCGTGTGTGGTGGGTATGTACGTCCCTCCCCCCCCCCCTTCCCCCCCTTCCCCCTCCCGTGTGTGGTGGGTATGTACGTCCCTCCCCCCCTTCCGTGTGTGGTGGGTATGTACGTCCCTCCCCCCCTTCCCCCTCCCGTGTGTGGTGGGTATGTACGTCCCTCCCCCCCTTCCCCCTCCCGTGTGTGGTGGGTATGTACGTCCCTCCCCCCCCTTCCCCCTCCCGTGTGTTTGGTATGTACGTCCCTCCCCCCCCCTTCCCCCTCCCGTGTGTTTGGTATGTACGTCCCTCCCCCCCCCCTTCCCCCTCCCGTGTGTTTGGTATGTACGTCCCTCCCCCCCCTTCCCCCTCCCGTGTGTTTGGTATGTACGTCCCTCCCCCCTTCCCCCTCCCGTGTGTGGTGGGTATGTACGTCCCTCCCCCCCTTCCCCCTCCCGTGTGTGGTGGGTATGTACGTCCCTCCCCCCCTTCCCCCTCCCGTGTGTGGTGGGTATGTACGTCCCTCCCCCCCTTCCCCCTCCCGTGTGTGGTGGCTATGTACGTCCCTCCCCCCCCTTCCCCCTCCCGTGTGTGGTGGCTATGTACGTCCCTCCCCCCCCTTCCCCCTCCCGTGTGTGGTGGGTATGTACGTCCCCCCCCCCTTCCCCCTCCTTCCCCCTCCCGTGTGTGGTGGGTATGTACGTCCCTCCCCCCCCCTTCCCCCCCCTTCCCCCCCCTTCCCCCTCCCGTGTGTTTGGTATGTACGTCCCTCCCCCCCTTCCCCCTCCCGTGTGTGGTGGGTATGTACGTCCCTCCCCCCCTTCCGTGTGTGGTGGGTATGTACGTCCCTCCCCCCCTTCCCCCTCCCGTGTGTGGTGGGTATGTACGTCCCTCCCCCCCCTTCCCCCTCCCGTGTGTGGTGGGTATGTACGTCCCTCCCCCCCTTCCCCCTCCCGTGTGTGGTGGCTATGTACGTCCCTCCCCCCCTTCCCCCTCCCGTGTGTGGTGGGTATGTACGTCCCTCCCCCCCCTTCCCCCTCCCGTGTGTTTGGTATGTACGTCCCTCCCCCCCCCTTCCCCCTCCCGTGTGTTTGGTATGTACGTCCCTCCCCCCCCCTTCCCCCTCCCGTGTGTTTGGTATGTACGTCCCTCCCCCCCCCTTCCCCCTCCCGTGTGTTTGGTATGTACGTCCCTCCCCCCCCTTCCCCCCCCTTCCCCCTCCCGTGTGTTTGGTATGTACGTCCCTCCCCCCTTCCCCCTCCCGTGTGTGGTGGGTATGTACGTCCCTCCCCCCCTTCCCCCTCCCGTGTGTGGTGGGTATGTACGTCCCTCCCCCCCTTCCCCCTCCCGTGTGTGGTGGGTATGTACGTCCCTCCCCCCCCTTCCCCCTCCCGTGTGTGGTGGGTATGTACGTCCCTCCCCCCCCTTCCCCCTCATGTGTGTGGTGGCTATGTACGTCCCCCTCCCGTGTGTGGTGGGTATGTACGTCCCCCCCTTCCCCCTCCCGTGTGTGGTGGGTATGCACGTCCCCCTCCCGTGTGTAGTGGGTATGTACGTCGTCCCCCCTTCCCCCTCCCGTGTGTGGTGGGTATGTACGTCCCCCCCCTTCCCCCTCCCGTGTGTGGTGGGTATGTAAGCCCCCCTCCCCAATCGCTCACGTAACATCTGTGATGACCGGGGAATCCACATCTTGCGTTCATGCCCAACTCTGACCTTCTGGCCAGAATCCGCTCAATCATCCGCTGCAGCCCAGAGGCGGCTCCCTATCTGTCATTTTGCAGAATGTCAGTCTGCCGCTGCTCACGTTCCTGTGCTGGAGGCGGTGATGGCCGATTCCATCCCGGAGGGGCCTCCGCTCCTGCTCTGCTGGGCACACGTCTACCGCTGTCGGTGTTGCGTGGAAGTTTGTATTTGGGTTGGAGGTCTCTGTGAGTATATATGATTCATCACATCATGTATCCCCCCCCCCCCATGTTTATCTCCACACAGACCCTTGGAGGTGCAGGTTACACATCATAAAGACAGATCTGATGGATAAGACCCGGCCCACAACAAGCACGATGGCTCCGATCAGCGACAGCTCTGAAGACTCCGATCAAAATGACAGCTCGGATACGGAGAGCAAAACCGCTGCAGAGCAAGACTATGACTCCAGTCACGCAACAGGTGACACGCCCTGTGTATACTGTGTATATCCTGCTCCGGATCCCTCCTGTAGAGCTGATCTGTGTGTGTGTGTACTGTGTATATCCTGCTCCGGATCCCTCCTGTAGAGCTGATCTGTGTGTGTGTATACTGTGTATATCCTGCCCCGGATCCCTCCTGTAGAGCTGATCTGTGTGTGTGTATACTGTGTATATCCTGCCCCGGATCCCTCCTGTAGAGCTGATCTGTGTGTGTGTGTATACTGTGTATATCCTGCTCCGGATCTCTCCTGTAGAGCTGATCTGTGTGTGTGTGTGTGTGTGTGTGTATACTGTGTATATCCTGCTCCGGATCCCTCCTGTAGAGCTGATCTGTGTGTGTGTGTGTACTGTGTATATCCTGCTCCGGATCCCTCCTGTAGAGCTGATCTGTGTGTGTGTGTGTATACTGTGTATATACTGCTCCGGATCCCTCCTGTAGAGCTGATCTGTGTGTGTGTATACTGTGTATATCCTGCTCCGGATCCATCCTGTAGAGCTGATCTGTGTGTGTGTGTATACTGTGTATATCCTGCTCCGGATCTCTCCTGTAGAGCTGATCTGTGTGTGTGTGTGTGTATACTGTGTATATCCTGCTCCGGATCCCTCCTGTAGAGCTGATCTGTGTGTGTGTGTGTACTGTGTATATCCTGCTCCGGATCCCTCCTGTAGAGCTGATCTGTGTGTGTGTGTGTGTATACTGTGTATATACTGCTCCGGATCCCTCCTGTAGAGCTGATCTGTGTGTGTGTATACTGTGTATATCCTGCTCCGGATCCCTCCTGTAGAGCTGATCTGTGTGTGTGTGTATATACTGTGTATATCCTGCTCCGGATCCCTCCTGTAGAGCTGATCTGTGTGTGTATATACTGTGTATATCCTGCTCCGGATCCCTCCTGTAGAGCTGATCTGTGTGTGTGTATATCCTGCTCCGGATCCATCCTGTAGAGCTGATCTGTGTGTGTGTGTATATACTGTGTATATCCTGCTCCGGATCCTTCCTGTAGAGCTGATCTGTGTGTGTGTATACTGTGTATATCCTGCTCCGGATCCTTCCTGTAGAGCTGATCTGTGTGTGTGTATACTGTGTATATCCTGCTCCGGATCCCTCCTGTAGAGCTGATCTGTGTGTGTGTGTGTATACTGTGTATATCCTGCTCCGGATCCCTCCTGTAGAGCTGATCTGTGTGTGTGTGTGTATATACTGTGTATATCCTGCTCCGCAGCCCTCCTGTAGAGCTGATCTGTGTGTGTGTGTACTGTGTATATCCTGCTCCGGATCCCTCCTGTAGAGCTGATCTGTGTGTGTGTGTATATACTGTGTATATCCTGCTCCGCAGCCCTCCTGTAGAGCTGATCTGTGTGTGTGTGTACTGTGTATATCCTGCTCCGCAGCCCTCCTGTAGAGCTGATCTGTGTGTGTGTGTACTGTGTATATCCTGCTCCGGATCCCTCCTGTAGAGCTGATCTGTGTGTGTGTGTACTGTGTATATCCTGCTCCGGATCCCTCCTGTAGAGCTGATCTGTGTGTGTGTGTACTGTGTATATCCTGCTCCGGATCCCTCCTGTAGAGCTGATCTGTGTGTGTGTATATACTGTGTATATCCTGCCCCGGATCCCTCCTGTAGAGCTGATCTGTGTGTGTGTGTGTGTATATACTGTGTATATCCTGCTCCGGATCCCTCCTGTAGAGCTGATCTGTGTGTGTGTGTATACTGTGTATATCCTGCTCCGGATCCCTCCTGTAGAGCTGATCTGTGTGTGTGTATACTGTGTATATCCTGCTCCGGATCCCTCCTGTAGAGCTGATCTGTGTGTGTGTATACTGTGTATATCCTGCTCCGGATCCCTCCTGTAGAGCTGATCTGTGTGTGTGTATACTGTGTATATCCTGCTCCGGATCCCTCCTGTAGAGCTGATCTGTGTGTGTGTATACTGTGTATATCCTGCTCCGGATCCCTCCTGTAGAGCTGATCTGTGTGTGTATATACTGTGTATATCCTGCTCCTGATCCCTCCTGTAGAGCTGATCTGTGTGTGTGTATACTGTGTATATCCTGCTCCGGATCCCTCCTGTAGAGCTGATCTGTGTGTGTGTGTATATACTGTGTATATCCTGCTCCGGATCCCTCCTGTAGAGCTGATCTGTGTGTGTGTGTGTATATACTGTGTATATCCTGCTCCGGATCCCTCCTGTAGAGCTGATCTGTGTGCGTGTGTACTGTGTATATCCTGCTCCGGATCCCTCCTGTAGAGCTGATCTGTGTGTGTGTGTGTATATCCTGCTCCGGATCCCTCCTGTAGAGCTGATCTGTGTGTGTGTGTATATACTGTGTATATCCTGCTCCGGATCCCTCCTGTAGAGCTGATCTGTGTGTGTGTGTGTATATACTGTGTATATCCTGCCCCGGATCCCTCCTGTAGAGCTGATCTGTGTGTGTGTGTATATACTGTGTATATCCTGCTCCGGATCCCTCCTGTAGAGCTGATCTGTGTGTGTATATACTGTGTATATCCTGCCCCGGATCCCTCCTGTAGAGCTGATCTGTGTGTGTGTGTGTGTATTTCTTCGGCGCTCTATTGGGAGACCCAGACGATTGGGTGTATAGCTACTGCCTCCGGAGGCCACACAAAGCATTACACTAAAAAGTGTAAGGCCCCTCCCCTTCTGGCTATACACCCCCAGTGGGATCACTGGCTCACCAGTTTTCTGCTTTGTGCGAAGGAGGTCAGACATCCATGCATAGCTCCACTGTTCAGTCAGCAGTAGCTGCTGACTATATCGGATGGAAGAAAAGAGGGCCCATATGGGGCCCCCAGCATGCTCCCTTCTTACCCCGCTTGTGGTTTGTAAGGTTGAGGTACCTATTGCTGGTACGGCGGCTGGAGCCCACATGCTGTTTTCCTTCCACATCCCCCTGAGGGGCTCTGAGGAAGTGGGATCTTACCGGCCCCAAAGCCCTGAGGCCGGGCTCCATCCACAGACCCATAGAACCTGCTGGATACGGAGCTGGGTACCGTTCAGGGACATGGCCCTGCACCATTCAGGTACTCTGTGTCCCCGTACACACAGGCACAGCACACTCCAGACTTGCTGGGTGTGCTAGTGCGCCGGGGACAGTAAAGGGTTACAGTCACTGCAGCCTAGCTGAGTGACTTTATGTATGGGGAACTACCGCGCCGGACGCTCCGGGAGCGGCGGCGCGGCTGGGACTTGTAGTGAGCCGGGGACTTAGCGCCGACCGCGCTTTTACGGCGGCGGCGCTTATAAATCCAGTCCCCGGCTTTTGCGGCCTAGCTCCGCTTCGTTCCCGCCCCCACCCTGTCAATCAGGGTAGGGGAGAGACGCTGTACAATCAGCAGCGCCGAGGGCTGGAGCCTTATTTACATGCTCCAGCCCTCTCACTGGACACTGTGGGACGCCGGTTTCCCGCTCTGACTTGGGGGCACGCCCACGGCCCGCCCCTACTCACACGAGCTGGAGAAGGACGCCGGCAGCCATTCCTGCAGTCCGAGCTGAGATCGGACTCTGGGCGACCAGGCACAGGACTAGGGCGACCACACACCCGCTTATAGGCGGGCGGTAAGCGGCACCTGAAGTGCTGACCCCACTAAATACCGCAGTTGTCCATTTGTATTTTTATGCTTATTCTGCATAGGTCGCTATTTTTGGCTATATGCCCTCTTAGATGGCGACACATCAGCAGCAGGAAAGCAGGGGTGCTAAGGCACAGGCTTTCTATGCTGCTTGTATTGCATGTACTGAAGTGTTCATGTGTATTTATGCTTGTATGCTATACACTGCACTGTACGGTCGCTAGTCTGGGCTATTTTCGCCTAGAATGACTAGACTACAGCAGCAGAAAAGCAGGGGTGCTGAGGCACAGGTTTTTTCTATGCTGCTTGTATTGCAGGGGTTGCAGTGTTCATTTGTACTTATGCTTGTATGCTATACATTGCACTGTATGGTCGATATTCTGGCCTATATTCCCCTAGATGGCTAGTCTACAGCAGCAGAAAAGCAGGGGTGCCAAGGCACAGGCTTTCTATGCTGCTTGTATTGCATGTGCTGCAGTGTTCATTGTACTTTATGCTTGTATGCTATACATTGCATTGTACGGTCGCCATTCTTGGCTCTATGTCCTAGATGGCTAGTCGGCAGCAGCTTATAAGCAACACAGGCTTTCGATGCTGTTTTTACTGCATGTGACACTGTTCCACGGCACTGAACCCCATTGTGTGCAATGCTCCCCTGGAGCACTTGGTCAGCCGGGGTCTCTACTAGACGTGGCCAAAGGAACCACCTGTCAACCCTGTCCAAGGACAGGGATGGAGTTGCATTGGGATAGAGACTTGCAGTCCGGACAGGCCATGGGCAAATCATTGCTCCCTGGCCACCCTCATTGGGAATTAAATCGGTTCCCCGGGGGGGGTCCCAGGAGGCTCTCTGTATGATGAGGCAGACGTAGCTCATCAGGACTTTGATCCTGACAACGCTCTCAATCCGGATACACCGGATGGTGACGCCATAAGGAATGATCCTATAGCGTCCATCAATGGAATGTTGGATCTTTCTCCCTCAGCTCCCCCAGCGGAGGAGTCAGCTTCACAGCAGGAGAAGTCCCATTTCAGTAGCTCAAACGTATATTGAGTATTTTTCTGGCCACGCTGACTTCAGAGAAGCAGTCCAGGAACACCACGCTTGCCAGATAAGCGTTTTCTCCAAACGTATTAAGGATACACGTTATCCTTTTCCCCCTGACGTGGTCAAGCGCGGGACCCAGGGTCCAAAGGTGGATTCTCCAATCTCCAGGCTTGCGGCTAGAGCTATAGTTGCAGTGGAGATGGGACTTCACTTAAAGATGCCAGACAGATAGACTGTGGTTGAAATCTGTCTATGAGGCTATCGGCGTGTCGGTTGCTCCGGCATTTACAGCCGTATGGGCACCCTAAGCTTTTCAGCTGTCCTTGCACAGCTGGTCTTGAGCATATGTACATTTGTGCCGCAGGGGCGTCCGTATCCTCGCAATGTCTGCATTGCGACTTACCCTATTAATGCTGTCCTGGAAAGACAGTCGAGGTTTCGGTCCTTCCCAAGCTCGGGCAGGTCCCAATTGTCCTCGTCCAAAAGAGCTGAAAATCCTCAGAGGGGCTCAGCTTCCGGGGGCTCAATCACGCCCAAGGAAGGCAGCCGGAGGGACCGCTACCAAGGCGGTCTCCTCATGACTCTCAGCTCTCTCATCTCTCCGCATACGCGGTTGATGGCAGACTCGCTCGCCTTTGGCGACATTTAGCTGCCACAGGTCACAGACCGGTGGGTGAGGGACATTGTGCCCACGTGCACAGGACAGAGTTCTGTTCTCGTCCTCCGACTCGATTCTTCAGAACGTCCCCACCTCCCCACCGAGCCGATGCTCTTCTGCAGGCAGAAGGAGTGGTAATCCCTGTTCCTCTTCAGGAACAAGACACGGTTTTCCTCCAATCTGGTTGTGGTGCCAAAAAAGGATGGCTCTTTCCGTTCCGTTCTGGACCTAAAACTGCTCAACAAGCACGTGGAGGCCAGGCGGTTCCGGATGAAACCCTCCGCTCCGTCATTGCCTCAATGTCTCAAGGATATTTCCTAGCATCAATAGACATCAAAGATGCTTATCTCCACGTGCCGATTGCTACAGAGCACAAATGTTTTCTACGTTTTGTGATGGGAGACGACCATCTTCAGTTCGTAGCTCTGCCATTCGGTCTGGCGACAACCCCACGGGTGTTCACCAAGGTCATGGCGGCAGTGGTAGCAGTCTTGCACTCACAGGGACACTCTGTGATCCCTTACTTGGACGATCTACTTGTCAAGGCACCCTCTCAAGAGGCATGCCAATTCAGCCTGAATGTTGCGCTGGAGACTCTCCAGACGTTCGGGTGGATCATCGACTTCTCAAAGTCAAACCTGTCACCGACCCAATCACTAACGTATCTTGGCATGGAGTTTCATACTCTCTCAGCGATAGTGAAGCTTCCGCTGGACAAGCAGCGGTCACTACAGACTGGGGTGCAGACTCTCCGTCAAGGTCAGTCGCACTCCTTAAGACGCCTCATGCACTTCCTCGGGAAGATGATGGCGGCAATGGAGGCGGTTCCGTTTGCGCAGTTTCATCTGCGTCCTCTTATTGGGACATTCTCCGCCAATGGGACGGGAAGTCAACATCCCTGAACAGGAAAGTCTCCTTTTCACAGAAGGACTCTCTGCAATGGTGGCTTCTTCCCACCTCATTATCACAGGGAAGATCCTTCCTACCACCGTCTTGGGCGGTAGTCACGACAGGCGCGAGTCTGTCAGGGTGGGGAGCAGTTTTTTCTCCACCACAGGGCTCAGGGTACGTGGACTCAGCAGGAGTCCACCCTTCAGATCCATGTTCTGGAAATCAGAGCAGTGTATCTTGCCCTTCTAGCCTTCCAGCAGTGGCTGGAAGGAAAGCAGATCCGAATTCAGTCGGACAACTCCACAGCGGTGGCATACATCAATCACCAAGGAGGGACACGCAGTCGGCAAGCCTTCCAGGAAGTCCGGCGGATTCTGACGTGGGTGGAAGCCACGGCCTCCACCGTATCCGCAGTTCACATCCCCGGCGTAGAAAACTGGGAAGCAGACTTCCTCAGCCGCCAGGGCATGGACGCAGGGGAATGGCCCCTTCGCCCGGACGTGTTTCAGGAAATCTGTAGCCGCTGGGGAAGGCCGGACGTCGACCTAATGGCGTCCAGGCACAACAACAAGGTCCCAACCTTCATAGCACGGTCTCGCGATCACAGAACTCTGGCGGCAGACGCCTTAGTGCAAGATTGGTCGCAGTTCCGGCTCCCTTATGTGTTTCCACCTCTGGCACTCTTGCCCAGAGTGCTACGCAAGATCAGATCCGACTGCAGCCGCGTCATACTCGTCGCCCCAGACTGGCCAAGGAGGGCGTCGTATCCGGATCTGTGGCATCTCACGGTCGGCCAACCGTCGGCACTACCAGACCGACCAGACTTACTGTCCCAAGGGCCGTTTTTCCATCGGAATTCTGCGGCCCTGACCCTGACTGTGTGGCCATTGAGTCCTGGATCCTAGCGTCTTCAGGCTTATCCCAAGGGGTCGTTGCCACCATGAGACAGGCTAGGAAGCCCACGTCCGCTAAGATCTACCACAGAACGTGAAGGATATTCTTTTCTTCAGCGCTCTATTGGGAGACCCAGACGATTGGGGTATAGCTACTGCCCTCTGGAGGCCACACAAAGCACTACACTAAAAGTGCAAGGCCCCTCCCTCTCTGGCTATACCCCCCCGTGGTATCACGGGTACTCCAGTTTTAGCTTTGTGTGCGAAGGAGGTCAGACATTCCATGCATAGCTCCACAGATTTTAGTCAGCAGTAGCTGCTGACTAGTTCGGATGGAAGAAAAGAGGACACATATAGTGTTCCCAGCATGCTCCCTTCTCACCCCTGGATGGTGTTGTAAGGTTGAGGTACCTATTGCTGGTACAGGGCTGGAGCCTGACATGCTGTTTTTCCTTCCACATCCCCTTGGGGGTTCTGTGGAAGTGGGATCCTGCCGGCCTCAAAGCTCTGTCGCCGGGCTCCATCCACAGACCCATCAGAACCTGATGGATACGGAGCAGGAGTACCATCAGGGACCGGGCCCTGCATCATACAGGTACTCTGTGTCCCCGGCAGGCACAGACACACTCCGGGCTGGCTGGGTGTTGTAGTGCGCCGGGGACCGTACACTGAGCTGGTGTTCCTACAGTCATCTGGGGGACTTTGTGTTCTGGGAACGCAGCGCCGACCCTCACTGGACCGGGCGGCGCTGCTGTGACTTGTGGTGCGCCGGGGATACGCCGACCGCGCTTTTACGGCGGCGGCGTTTATAACTCTAGTCCCCGGCTTTTGGGCCTAGGACGCCGGCAGCTCCGATCGTTCCCGCCCCCACCCTGTCAATCAGGGTAGGGGAGAGACGCTGTTTCACGGCAGCGAGGAGGGCTGGAGCCTGATTTACATGCTCCAGCCCTCACACTAGGCACAGAGGGAGCAGGCTTCCCGCTCTTGGTCAGGAACGCCCAGGGCCCGCCCCCCTTCTTCCCTCAGGACGCCGGCAGCCATTACATGCATGGCTGGCTGGAAGAAGGACGCAAGGCTCTGGGAGACCTAGACTGAGGGGCTTTGGAAGACCACACACCCGCTCTTTAGCGGGCGGTAAGCGGCTTTTCAGCTGGCCCCTCTAGTGCCTCAGTGTATGTTAGTGTATTGTGTCACTGGACATAGAGATTTATTGATTTCTTGCACTGTGAGGTCGCTTCCTGGCTGAATACCCCAGATCGCTCTGAGGAAGCAGCAGCATGTCATCCACAAGACGCAAAGCTGCCAAGGCTAGGGCTGTGTGCACTGTGTGTGCTGCTTGTGGGACTGCTCTACCAGCAGGTTCCAAAGACCCCCATTGTGTGCAATGCTCAGATCCGGTGCTGCTTCGCCAGCCGGAGTCAGGAGAGATAGTGACCCAGGCTGAGACGCCTGTAAGTCCTGCCCCGGTGTCAGGGTCAGACTTTGCAGTTTTTGCGGTTAATATGTCGGTGACTATGGCAAAAATCCTGGAAACTTTGCAATCCATGCCTGGGGCTCAGTCTATGGACACGGCGAGGTCTATGTCCTCTAACCCTCCGCAGTTGGATTTAATCCAGACTGCAAGGGGGTCCCCGGCCTCTCAGGATGAGTATGATGACTCAGATGATTGCCCCAGCCACCCCAAGCGGGCTCGCTGGGAAAGACCCTCGACGTCATCACACTGCTCAGGGTCTCAGCGCAATCAGTCTCCCTGTGATGTGTCTGAAGAGAGTGATCAGGAGTCTAATCCTGGAACCCCTCTCAATCTGGATACCCCGGATGGGGACGCCATGGTAAACGATCTTATCTCAGCCATCAATAGGCTGTTAGATATTTCTCCCCCAACCCCTTCAGCAGAAGAGGCAGCGGCAGAGCAGGAGAAATTTCGTTTCCTCTATCCCAAGCGTAAATTAAGTGCTCTGTTGGATCACTCTGACTTCAGAGAATCAATCCAGAAACACGATGCTCATCCAGAAAAGCGTTTCTCTAAACGTTCTAAGGATACACGTTATCCTTTCCCCCCTGAGGTGGTCAAGCGCTGGACCCAGTGTCCAAAGGTGGATCCCCCGATTTCCAAACTTGCAGCTAGATCCATAGTTGCAGTGGAAGATGGGGCTTCACTTAAAGATGCCAATGACAGACAGATGGACCTTTGGTTAAAATCTGTCTATGAAGCTATCGGCGCGTCGTTTGCTCCAGCATTCGCAGCCGTATGGGCGCTACAAGCTATTTCAGCTGGTTTAGCGAAAGTGGATGCTATCTTACATCCAGCGGTGCCGCAAGTGGCGTCCCTTACCTCGCAGATGTCCGCGTTTGCGTCTTACGCTATCAATGCGGTCCTAGAATCTACCAGCCGCACCTCAATGGCGTCTGCCAATTCGGTAGTTTTGCGCAGGGCATTGTGGTTAAAGGACTGGAAAGCAGATGCTGGTTCCAAAAAATGTTTAACCAGCTTGCCTTTGTCTAGAGAAAGACTGTTTGGCGAGCCACTGGCTGACATCATTAAACAGTCCAAGGGTAAAGACTCCTCTTTACCCCAGCCCAGATCAAGCAAACCTCAGCAGAGAAAGTGGCAGCAGAAGTTTCAGTCCTTTCGAGGTTCGGGCAAAACACAATTCTCCTCGTCCAAAGGGACTCAGAGGACGCAAAGAAACTCAGATTCCTGGAGGGCTCATTCACGCCCCAAGAAAGCAAATGGAGGAACCGCTTCCAAAGCGGCTACCTCATGACTTCCAGTCCCCTCCCTCCGCATCTCCGGTCGGGGGCAGGCTCTTCCGCTTTTACGACACTTGGATGTCACAGGTCAAAGACCGGTGGGTGACGGACATTTTGTCGCGCGGGTACAGAATCGAGTTCAGTTCTCGTCCTCCAGCTCGGTTCTTCAGAACCTCCCCACACCCAGACCGTGTAGATGTCCTGCGGCAGGCGGTGGACTCCCTAAGAGCGGAGGGAGTAGTGGTTCCTGTACCGTTTCAGGAACAAGGGAGAGGGTTTTACTCCAATCTCTTTGTGGTGCCAAAAAAGGACGGCTCATTCCGTCCTGTTCTGGACCTAAAACTGCTCAACAAACATGTGCACGCCAGGAGGTTCCGGATGGAAACCCTCCGTTCTGTCATTGCCTCAATGTCTCAAGGAGACTTCCTTGCCTCAATAGACATCAAGGATGCTTATCTCCACGTGCCAATTGCTACAGAACATCAACGTTTTCTACGTTTTGTGATAGGAGACGACCATTTTCAGTTCGTAGCTCTGCCATTTGGTCTGGCGACAGCCCCACGGGTCTTCACCAAGGTCATGGCGGCGGTGGTAGCAGTCTTGCACTCTCAGGGACACTCGGTGATCCCTTACCTAGACGATCTACTTGTCAAGGCACCCTCTCAAGAGGCATGCCAACTCAGTCTACAGGCTACGCTGGAGACTCTCCAGACTTTTGGATGGATCATCAACTTTCCAAAGTCAAATCTGTCACCGACACAGTCACTAACGTATCTTGGCATGGAGTTTCATACTCGAGCAGCGAGAGTGAAGCTTCCGCTAAACAAGCAGCGGTCCCTACAGACAGGGGTGCAATCGCTCCTTCAGGGCCAGTCGCACCCCTTACGGCGCCTCATGCACTTCCTAGGGAAGATGGTGGCAGCCATGGAAGCAGTTCCCTTTGCGCAGTTTCATCTGCGTCCACTTCAATGGGACATTCTCCGCCAATGGGACGGGAAGACGACTTCCCTAGACAGGAAAGTCTCTCTTTCCCAGACGGCCAAGGACTCTCTGCAATGGTGGCTCCTTCCCACCTCATTGTCTCAGGGAAGATCCTTCCTGCCCCCATCCTGGGCAGTAGTCACGACAGATGCGAGTCTGTCGGGGTGGGGAGCAGTGTTTCTACACCACAGGGCTCAGGGGACGTGGACTCAGCAGGAGTCCACCCTTCAGATCAATGTTCTGGAAATCAGGGCAGTGTATCTTGCCCTACTGGCCTTCCAACAGTGGCTGGAAGGAAAGCAGATCCGAATCCAATCGGACAACTCCACAGCGGTGGCATACATCAACCACCAAGGAGGGACGCGCAGCCGGCAAGCCTTTCAGGAAGTCCGGCGCATTCTGATGTGGGTGGAGGAAAGAGCATCCACCATATCCGCAGTTCACATCCCGGGCGTAGAAAACTGGGAAGCAGACTTCCTCAGTCGCCAGGGCATGGACGCGGGGGAATGGTCCCTTCACCCGGACGTGTTTCAGGAAATCTGTCGCCGATGGGGAGTGCCGGACGTCGACCTAATGGCGTCTCGGCACAACAACAAGGTCCCGGCATTCATGGCGCGGTCGCGAGATCAAAGAGCGCTGGCGGCAGACGCCTTGGTGCAAGATTGGTCGCACTTCCGCCTCCCATATGTATTCCCGCCTCTGGCACTCTTGCCCAGAGTACTACGCAAGATCAGATCCGATTGCAGCCGCATCATACTCGTCGCCCCAGACTGGCCGAGGAGATCGTGGTATCCGGATCTGTGGCATCTCACGGTCGGCCGACCGTGGTCGCTTCCAGACCGTCCAGACCTGCTGTCTCAAGGGCCGTTTTTCCATCAGAATTCTGCGGCCCTGAACCTGACTGTGTGGCCATTGAGTCCTGGATCCTATCGTCAACAGGATTATCCCAGGGAGTGGTAGCCACAATGAGACAAGCTAGGAAGTCAACTTCTGCTAAGATCTACCACAGAACGTGGAAGATTTTCTTAACCTGGTGCTCTGCTCAGGGAGTGTCTCCCTGGCCATTTGCATTGCCCACTTTTCTATCTTTCCTGCAATCAGGGTTGGAAAAGGGCTTGTCGCTCGGCTCCCTTAAAGGGCAAGTCTCGGCACTATCCGTGTTTTTTCAGAAGCGTCTAGCACGTCTTCCTAAGGTGCGCACGTTCCTGCAGGGGGTCTGTCATATTGTGCCCCCGTACAAGCGGCCGTTGGATCCATGGGATCTGAACAGGGTACTAGTGGCTCTCCAGAAGCCGCCCTTCGAGCCTCTCAAAGAAGTTTCTTTTTCTCGCCTGTCACAGAAAGTGGCGTTTCTTGTTGCGATCACATCGCTTCGGCGAGTGTCTGAGCTGGCTGCTCTGTCATCCAAGGCTCCCTTCTTGGTGTTCCACCAGGACAAGGTTGTGCTGCGCCCCATTCCGGAGTTTCTCCCTAAGGTCGTATCCTCGTTTCATCTTAATCAGGATATATCATTGCCTTCCTTTTATCCTCATCCGGTTCACCGGTATGAAAGGGACTTGCGTTTGCTAGATCTGGTGAGAGCACTCAGGATCTACATTTCCCGCACGGCGCCCATGCGCCGTTCCGATGCACTTTTTGTCCTTGTCGCCGGTCCGCGCAAGGGGTTGCAGGCTTCTAAAGCCACCTTGGCTCGATGGATCAAAGAACCAATTATAGAGGCCTACCGTTCTGCTGGGCTTCCGGTTCCTTCAGGGCTAAAAGCCCACTCAACCAGAGCCGTAGGTGCGTCCTGGGCATTACGGCACCAGGCTTCGGCTCAACAGGTGTGTCAGGCGGCTACCTGGTCGAGTCTGCACACGTTCACCAAGCATTATCAGGTGCATACCTATGCTTCGGCGGATGCCAGCTTAGGTAGAAGAGTCCTGCAGGCGGCAGTGACATCCCCGTAGGGGGGGGCTGTTTTGCAGCTCTAACATGAGGTATTTCTTTACCCACCCAGGGACAGCTTTTGGACGTCCCAATCGTCTGGGTCTCCCAATAGAGCGCTGAAGAAGAAGGGAATTTTGTTACTTACCGTAAATTCCTTTTCTTCTAGCTCTTATTGGGAGACCCAGCACCCGCCCTGTTGTCCTTCGGGATTGTTTTTGCTGTTTGCGGGTACACATGTTGTTCATGTTGAACGGTTTTTCAGTTCTCCGATGTTACTCGGAGTTAATTTGTTTAAACCAGTTGTTGGCTTCCTCCTTCTTGCTTTGGCACTAAAACTGGAGTACCCGTGATACCACGGGGGGGTATAGCCAGAGAGGGAGGGGCCTTGCACTTTTAGTGTAGTGCTTTGTGTGGCCTCCAGAGGGCAGTAGCTATACCCCAATCGTCTGGGTCTCCCAATAAGAGCTAGAAGAAAAGGAATTTACGGTAAGTAACAAAATTCCCTTCATCCTGGTGCTCTGCTCAGGGAGTGTCTCCCTGGCCTTTTGCATTGCCTACCTTTCTTTCTTTCCTGCAATCTGGGTTAGAAAAAGGTTTGTCGCTCGGCTCCCTTAAAGGGCAAGTCTCGGCGCTATCCGTCTTTTTTTCAAAAGCGTCTAGCACGACTTCCTAAGGTGCGCACGTTCCTGCAGGGGGTTTGTCATATTGTACCCCCGTACAAGCGGCCGTTAGATCCATGGGATCTGAACAGGGTACTAGTTGCCCTCCAGAAGCCGCCCTTCGAGCCTCTGAGGGAGGTTTCACTTTCTAGACTATCACAGAAAGTGGCTTTTCTGGTAGCGATCACATCTCTTCGGAGAGTGTCTGAGCTGGCAGCGCTGTCATCCAAGGCTCCCTTCCTGGTCTTCCACCAGGACAAGGTAGTGCTGCGCCCCATTCAGGAGTTTCTCCCGAAGGTGGTATCCTCTTTTCATCTTAATCAGGATATCTCTTTGCCTTCTTTTTGTCCTCATGCAGTTCATCGGTATGAGAAGGATTTACTTTTGTTAGATCTGGTGAGAGCACTCAGAATCTACATTTCCCGCACGGCGCCCTTGCACCGTTCGGATGCACTCTTTGTCCTTGTCGCTGGTAAGCGCAAAGGGTCGCAGGCTTCTAAGGCCACCCTGGCTCGATGGATCAAAGAACCAATTCTTGAAGCCTACCGTTCTGCTGGGCTTTCGGTTCCATCAGGGCTGAAGGCCCATTCTACCAGAGCCGTGGGTGCATCCTGGGCATTACGACACCAGGCTACGGCTCAACAGGTGTGCCAGGCGGCTACCTGGTCGAGCCTGCACACTTTCACCAAACATTATCAGGTGCATACCTATGCTTCGGCGGACGCCAGCCTAGGTAGAAGAGTTCTGCAGGCGGCAGTTGCCTCCCCGTAGGGGAGGGCTGTCTTGCAGCTCTAACATGAGGTATTTCTTTACCCACCCAGGGACAGCTTTTGGACGTCCCAATCGTCTGGGTCTCCCAATAGAGCGCCGAAGAAGAAGGGAATTTTGTTACTTACCGTAAATTCCTTTTCTTCTAGCTCTTATTGGGAGACCCAGCACCCGCCCTGTTGTCCTTCGGGATTTTTGGGTTTTTTTCGGGTACACATGTTGTTCATGTTGAACGGTTTTTCAGTTCTCCGATGTTACTCGGAGTGAATTTGTTTAACCAAGTTATTGGCTTTCCTCCTTCTTGCTTTTGCACTAAAACTGGTGAGCCAGTGATCCCACTGGGGGTGTATAGCCAGAAGGGGAGGGGCCTTACACTTTTTAGTGTAATGCTTTGTGTGGCCTCCGGAGGCAGTAGCTATACACCCAATCATCTGGGTCTCCCAATAGGAGCTAGAAGAAAAGGAATTTACGGTAAGTAACAAAATTCCCTTCATCCTGCTCCGGAACCCTCCTGTAGAGCTGATCTGTGTGTGTGTGTGTGTGTGTGTATATCCTGCTCCGGATCCCTCCTGTAGAGCTGATCTGTGTGTGTATACTGTGTATATCCTGCTCCGCAGCCCTCCTGTAGAGCTGATCTGTGTGTGTGTGTGTATATACTGTGTATATCCTGCTCCGGATCCCTCCTGTAGAGCTGATCTGTGTGTGTATATCCTGCCCCGGATCCCTCCTGTAGTGCTGATCTGTGTGTGTGTGTATACTGTGTATATCCTGCTCCGGATCCCTCCTGTAGTGCTGATCTGTGTGTGTGTGTGTATACTGTGTATATCCTGCTCCGGATCCCTCCTGTAGAGCTGATCTGTGTGTGTGTGTATACTGTGTATATCCTGCTCCGGATCCCTCCTGTAGAGCTGATCTGTGTGTGTGTGTATACTGTGTATATCCTGCCCCGGATCCCTCCTGTAGAGCTGATCTGTGTGTGTGTGTATACTGTGTATATCCTGCCCCGGATCCCTCCTGTAGAGCTGATCTGTGTGTGTGTGTATACTGTGTATATCCTGCCCCGGATCCCTCCTGTAGAGCTGATCTGTGTGTGTGTATACTGTGTATATCCTGCTCCGGATCCCTCCTGTAGAGCTGATCTGTGTGTGTGTGTGTGTATATACTGTGTATATCCTGCTCCGGATCCCTCCTGTAGAGCTGATCTGTGTGTGTGTGTGTATACTGTGTATATCCTGCCCCGGATCCCTCCTGTAGAGCTGATCTGTGTGTGTGTATACTGTGTATATCCTGCTCCGGATCCCTCCTGTAGAGCTGATCTGTGTGTGTGTGTATACTGTGTATATCCTGCCCCGGATCCCTCCTGTAGAGCTGATCTGTGTGTGTGTATACTGTGTATATCCTGCTCCGGATCCCTCCTGTAGAGCTGATCTGTGTGTGTGTGTATACTGTGTATATCCTGCTCCGGATCCCTCCTGTAGAGCTGATCTGTGTGTGTGTGTGTGTGTGTGTATATACTGTGTATATCCTGCTCCGGATCCCTCCTGTAGAGCTAATCTGTGTGTGTGTATACTGTGTATATCCTGCCCCGGATCCCTCCTGTAGAGCTGATCTGTGTGTGTGTGTATACTGTGTATATCCTGCCCCGGATCCCTCCTGTAGAGCTGATCTGTGTGTGTATATACTGTGTATATCCTGCCCAGGATCCCTCCTGTAGAGCTGATCTGTGTGTGTGTATACTGTGTATATCCTGCCCCGGATCCCTCCTGTAGAGCTGATCTGTGTGTGTGTATACTGTGTATATCCTGCTCCGGATCCCTCCTGTAGAGCTGATCTGTGTGTGTGTATACTGTGTATATCCTGCCCCGGATCCCTCCTGTAGAGCTGATCTGTGTGTGTGTATACTGTGTATATCCTGCTCCGGATCCCTCCTGTAGAGCTGATCTGTGTGTGTGTGTGTGTGTGTGTATATACTGTGTATATCCTGCTCCGGATCCCTCCTGTAGAGCTAATCTGTGTGTGTGTATACTGTGTATATCCTGCCCCGGATCCCTCCTGTAGAGCTGATCTGTGTGTGTGTGTATACTGTGTATATCCTGCCCCGGATCCCTCCTGTAGAGCTGATCTGTGTGTGTATATACTGTGTATATCCTGCCCAGGATCCCTCCTGTAGAGCTGATCTGTGTGTGTGTATACTGTGTATATCCTGCCCCGGATCCCTCCTGTAGAGCTGATCTGTGTGTGTGTATACTGTGTATATCCTGCTCCGGATCCCTCCTGTAGAGCTGATCTGTGTGTGTGTATACTGTGTATATCCTGCCCCGGATCCCTCCTGTAGAGCTGATCTGTGTGTGTGTATACTGTGTATATCCTGCTCCGGATCCCTCCTGTAGAGCTGATCTGTGTGTGTGTATACTGTGTATATCCTGCTCCGGATCCCTCCTGTAGAGCTGATCTGTGTGTGTATACTGTGTATATCCTGCTCCGGATCCCTCCTGTAGAGCTGATCTGTGTGTGTGTGTGTATACTGTGTATATCCTGCTCCGGATCCCTCCTGTAGTGCTGATCTGTGTGTGTGTGTGTATACTGTGTATATCCTGCTCCGGATCCCTCCTGTAGAGCTGATCTGTGTGTGTGTGTATACTGTGTATATCCTGCTCCGGATCCCTCCTGTAGAGCTGATCTGTGTGTGTGTGTATACTGTGTATATCCTGCTCCGGATCCCTCCTGTAGAGCTGATCTGTGTGTGTATACTGTGTATATCCTGCTCCGGATCCCTCCTGTAGAGCTGATCTGTGTGTATACTGTGTATATCCTGCTCCGGATCCCTCCTGTAGAGCTGATCTGTGTGTGTGTATACTGTGTATATCCTGCTCCGGATCCCTCCTGTAGAGCTGATCTGTGTGTGTGTATACTGTGTATATCCTGCTCCGGATCCCTCCTGTAGAGCTGATCTGTGTGTGTGTATACTGTGTATATCCTGCTCCGGATCCCTCCTGTAGAGCTGATCTGTGTGTGTGTATAATGTGTATATCCTGCTCCGGATCCCTCCTGTAGAGCTGATCTGTGTGTGTATACTGTGTATATCCTGCTCCGGATCCCTCCTGTAGAGCTGATCTGTGTGTGTGTGTATACTGTGTATATCCTGCCCCGGATCCCTCCTGTAGAGCTGATCTGTGTGTGTGTGTATACTGTGTATATCCTGCCCCGGATCCCTCCTGTAGAGCTGATCTGTGTGTATACTGTGTATATCCTGCTCCGGATCCCTCCTGTAGAGCTGATCTGTGTGTGTGTGTGTATACTGTGTATATCCTGCTCCGGATCCCTCCTGTAGAGCTGATCTGTGTGTGTGTGTATACTGTGTATATCCTGCCCCGGATCCCTCCTGTAGAGCTGATCTGTGTGTGTGTGTATACTGTGTATATCCTGCTCCGGATCCCTCCTGTAGAGCTGATCTGTGTGTGTGTGTGTATATATTGTGTATATCCTGCCCCGGATCCCTCCTGTAGAGCTGATCTGTGTGTGTGTGTATATATTGTGTATATCCTGCCCCGGATCCCTCCTGTAGAGCTGATCTGTGTGTGTATATACTGTGTATATCCTGCTCCGGATCCCTCTTGTAGAGCTGATCTGTGTGTATACTGTGTATATCCTGCTCCGGATCCCTCCTGTAGAGCTGATCTGTGTGTATACTGTGTATATCCTGCTCCGGATCCCTCCTGTAGAGCTGATCTGTGTGTGTGTGTATACTGTGTATATCCTGCCCCGGATCCCTCCTGTAGAGCTGATCTGTGTGTATACTGTGTATATCCTGCTCCGGATCCCTCCTGTAGAGCTGATCTGTGTGTGTATACTGTGTATATCCTGCCCCGGATCCCTCCTGTAGAGCTGATCTGTGTGTGTATACTGTGTATATCCTGCCCCGGATCCCTCCTGTAGAGCTGATCTGTGTGTGTATACTGTGTATATCCTGCTCCGGATCCCTCCTGTAGAGCTGATCTGTGTGTGTATACTGTGTATATCCTGCTCCGGATCCCTCCTGTAGAGCTGATCTGTGTGTGTGTGTATACTGTGTATATCCTGCCCCGGATGCCCCCTGTAGAGCTGATCTGTGTGTGTGTGTGTGTGTATACTGTGTATATCCTGCTCCGGATCCCTCCTGTAGAGCTGATCTGTGTGTGTGTGTGTGTATACTGTGTATATCCTGCTCCGGATCCCTCCTGTAGAGCTGATCTGTGTGTGTGTGTATACTGTGTATATCCTGCTCCGGATCCCTCCTGTAGAGCTGATCTGTGTGTGTGTGTATACTGTGTATATCCTGCTCCGGATCCCTCCTGTAGAGCTGATCTGTGTGTGTGTGTATACTGTGTATATCCTGCTCCGGATCCCTCCTGTAGAGCTGATCTGTGTGTGTGTGTATACTGTGTATATCCTGCTCCGGATCCCTCCTGTAGAGCTGATCTGTGTGTGTGTGTGTGTGTGTGTGTGTGTACTGTGTATATCCTGCTCCGGATCCCTCCTGTAGAGCTGATCTGTGTGTGTGTATACTGTGTATATCCTGCTCCGGATCCCTCCTGTAGAGCTGATCTGTGTGTGTGTGTGTGTGTATATACTGTGTATATCCTGCCCCGGATCCCTCCTGTAGAGCTGATCTGTGTGTGTGTATACTGTGTATATCCTGCTCCGGATCCCTCCTGTAGAGCTGATCTGTGTGTGTGTATACTGTGTATATCCTGCTCCGGATCCCTCCTGTAGAGCTGATCTGTGTGTATACTGTGTATATCCTGCTCCGGATCCCTCCTGTAGAGCTGATCTGTGTGTGTGTGTATACTGTGTATATCCTGCTCCGGATCCCTCCTGTAGAGCTGATCTGTGTGTGTGTATACTGTGTATATCCTGCCCCGGATCCCTCCTGTAGAGCTGATCTGTGTGTGTGTGTGTATACTGTGTATATCCTGCTCCGGATCCCTCCTGTAGAGCTGATCTGTGTGTGTGTGTGTGTGTGTGTGTGTGTGTGTGTGTGTACTGTGTATATCCTGCTCCGGATCCCTCCTGTAGAGCTGATCTGTGTGTGTGTATACTGTGTATATCCTGCTCCGGATCCCTCCTGTAGAGCTGATCTGTGTGTGTGTGTGTGTGTATATACTGTGTATATCCTGCTCCGGATCCCTCCTGTAGAGCTGATCTGTGTGTGTGTGTGTGTGTGTGTGTGTGTGTGTACTGTGTATATCCTGCTCCGGATCCCTCCTGTAGAGCTGATCTGTGTGTGTGTATACTGTGTATATCCTGCTCCGGATCCCTCCTGTAGAGCTGATCTGTGTGTGTGTGTGTGTGTGTATATACTGTGTATATCCTGCCCCGGATCCCTCCTGTAGAGCTGATCTGTGTGTGTGTATACTGTGTATATCCTGCTCCGCAGCCCTCCTGTAGAGCTGATCTGTGTGTATACTGTGTATATCCTGCCCCGGATCCCTCCTGTAGAGCTGATCTGTGTGTGTGTATACTGTGTATATCCTGCCCCGGATCCCTCCTGTAGAGCTGATCTGTGTGTGTGTGTATACTGTGTATATCCTGCTCCGGATCCCTCCTGTAGAGCTGATCTGTGTGTGTGTGTATACTGTGTATATGCTGCTCCGGATCCCTCCTGTAGAGCTGATCTGTGTGTATACTGTGTATATCCTGCCCCGGATCCCTCCTGTAGAGCTGATCTGTGTGTGTGTATACTGTGTATATCCTGCCCCGGATCCCTCCTGTAGAGCTGATCTGTGTGTGTGTATACTGTGTATATCCTGCTCCGGATCCCTCCTGTAGAGCTGATCTGTGTGTGTGTGTGTATACTGTGTATATCCTGCCCCAGATCCCTCCTGTAGAGCTGATCTGTGTGTGTGTGTGTGTGTGTATATACTGTGTATATCCTGCTCCGGATCCCTCCTGTAGAGCTGATCTGTGTGTGTGTGTACTGTGTATATCCTGCTCCGGATCCCTCCTGTAGAGCTGATCTGTGTGTGTGTGTATATACTGTGTATATCCTGCTCCGGATCCTTCCTGTAGAGCTGATCTGTGTGTGTGTGTATATACTGTGTATATCCTGCTCCGCAGCCCTCCTGTAGAGCTGATCTGTGTGTGTGTATATACTGTGTATATCCTGCTCCGGATCCCTCCTGTAGAGCTGATCTGTGTGTGTGTGTATACTGTGTATATCCTGCTCCGGATCCCTCCTGTAGAGCTGATCGATGTGTGTGTGTATACTGTGTATATCCTGCTCCGGATCCCTCCTGTAGAGCTGATCTGTGTGTGTATACTGTGTATATCCTGCCCCGGATCCCTCCTGTAGAGCTGATCTGTGTGTGTGTATACTGTGTATATCCTGCTCCGGATCCCTCCTGTAGAGCTGATCTGTGTGTGTGTGTACTGTGTATATCCTGCTCCGGATCCCTCCTGTAGAGCTGATCTGTGTGTGTGTGTATATACTGTGTATATCCTGCTCCGGATCCTTCCTGTAGAGCTGATCTGTGTGTGTGTGTATATACTGTGTATATCCTGCTCCGCAGCCCTCCTGTAGAGCTGATCTGTGTGTGTGTATATACTGTGTATATCCTGCTCCGGATCCCTCCTGTAGAGCTGATCTGTGTGTGTGTGTGTGTGTATACTGTGTATATCCTGCTCCGGATCCCTCCTGTAGAGCTGATCTGTGTGTGTGTGTGTGTATATACTGTGTATATCCTGCCCCGGATCCCTCCTGTAGAGCTGATCTGTGTGTGTGTGTGTATACTGTGTATATCCTGCTCCGGATCCCTCCTGTAGAGCTGATCTGTGTGTGTGTGTGTGTATACTGTGTATATCCTGCTCCGGATCCCTCCTGTAGAGCTGATCTGTGTGTGTGTATACTGTGTATATCCTGCTCCGGATCCCTCCTGTAGAGCTGATCTGTGTGTGTGTGTATACTGTGTATATCCTGCCCCGGATCCCTCCTGTAGAGCTGATCTGTGTGTGTGTGTGTGTGTATATACTGTGTATATCCTGCTCTGGATCCCTCCTGTAGAGCTGATCTGTGTGTGTGTGTACTGTGTATATCCTGCTCCGGATCCCTCCTGTAGAGCTGATCTGTGTGTGTGTGTATATACTGTGTATATCCTGCTCCGGATCCTTCCTGTAGAGCTGATCTGTGTGTGTGTGTATATACTGTGTATATCCTGCTCCGCAGCCCTCCTGTAGAGCTGATCTGTGTGTGTGTATATACTGTGTATATCCTGCTCCGGATCCCTCCTGTAGAGCTGATCTGTGTGTGTGTGTGTATACTGTGTATATCCTGCTCCGGATCCCTCCTGTAGAGCTGATCTGTGTGTGTATACTGTGTATATCCTGCTCCGCAGCCCTCCTGTAGAGCTGATCTGTGTGTGTGTATATACTGTGTATATCCTGCTCCGGATCCCTCCTGTAGAGCTGATCTGTGTGTGTGTGTATACTGTGTATATCCTGCTCCGGATCCCTCCTGTAGAGCTGATCTGTGTGTATATACTGTGTATATCCTGCCCCGGATCCCTCCTGTAGAGCTGATCTGTGTGTGTGTGTACTGTGTATATCCTGCTCCGGATCCCTCCTGTAGAGCTGATCTGTGTGTGTGTGTGTATATACTGTGTATATCCTGCTTCGGATCCCTCCTGTAGAGCTGATCTGTGTGTGTGTATACTGTGTATATCCTGCTCCGGATCCCTCCTGTAGAGCTGATCTGTGTGTGTGTATACTGTGTATATCCTGCCCCGGATCCCTCCTGTAGAGCTGATCTGTGTGTGTGTATACTGTGTATATCCTGCTCCGGATCCCTCCTGTAGAGCTGATCTGTGTGTGTGTATACTGTGTATATCCTGCCCCGGATCCCCCCTGTAGAGCTGATCTGTGTGTGTGTGTGTATACTGTGTATATCCTGCTCCGGATCCCTCCTGTAGAGCTGATCTGTGTGTGTGTGTACTGTGTATATCCTGCTCCGGATCCCTCCTGTAGAGCTGATCTGTGTGTGTGTGTGTGTATATACTGTGTATATCCTGCTCCGGATCCCTCCTGTAGAGCTGATCTGTGTGTGTGTGTACTGTGTATATCCTGCTCCGGATCCCTCCTGTAGAGCTGATCTGTGTGTGTGTGTATATACTGTGTATATCCTGCTCCGGATCCTTCCTGTAGAGCTGATCTGTGTGTGTGTGTATATACTGTGTATATCCTGCTCCGCAGCCCTCCTGTAGAGCTGATCTGTGTGTGTGTATATACTGTGTATATCCTGCTCCGGATCCCTCCTGTAGAGCTGATCTGTGTGTGTATACTGTGTATATCCTGCCCCGGATCCCTCCTGTAGAGCTGATCTGTGTGTGTGTGTATACTGTGTATATCCTGCCCCGGATCCCTCCTGTAGAGCTGATCTGTGTGTGTGTGTATACTGTGTATATCCTGCTCCGGATCCCTACTGTAGAGCTGATTGGTGTGTGTGTGTGTGTGTACTGTGTATATCCTGCTCCGGATCCCCCCTGTAGAGCTGATCTGTGTGTGTGTATACTGTGTATATCCTGCTCCGCAGCCCTCCTGTAGAGCTGATCTGTGTGTGTGTGTACTGTGTATATCCTGCTCGGATCCCTCCTGTAGAGCTGATCTGTGTGTGTGTGTGTATACTGTGTATATCCTGCCCCGGATCCCTCCTGTAGAGCTGATTTGTGTGTGTGTATACTGTGTATATCCTGCCCCGGATCCCTCCTGTAGAGCTGATCTGTGTGTGTGTGTATACTGTGTATATCCTGCTCCGGATCCCTACTGTAGAGCTGATTGGTGTGTGTGTGTGTGTGTACTGTGTATATCCTGCTCCGGATCCCCCCTGTAGAGCTGATCTGTGTGTGTGTGTGTGTGTGTGTGTATATACTGTGTATATCCTGCCCCGGATCCCTCCTGTAGAGCTGATCTGTGTGTGTGTGTGTATACTGTGTATATCCTGCTCCGCAGCCCTCCTGTAGAGCTGATCTGTGTGTGTGTGTGTTTACTGTGTATATACTGCTCCGGATCCCTCCTGTAGAGCTGATCTGTGTGTGTGTATACTGTGTATATCCTGCTCCGGATCCCTCCTGTAGAGCTGATCTGTGTGTGTGTATACTGTGTATATCCTGCTCCGGATCCCTCCTGTAGAGCTGATCTGTGTGTGTGTATACTGTGTATATCCTGCTCTGGATCCCTCCTGTAGAGCTGATCTGTGTGTGTGTATACTGTGTATATCCTGCTCTGGATCCCTCCTGTAGAGCTGATCTGTGTGTGTGTATACTGTGTATATCCTGCTCCGGATCCCTCCTGTAGAGCTGATCTGTGTCTGTGTGTATACTGTGTATATCCTGCTCCGGATCCCTCCTGTAGTGCTGATCTGTGTGTGTGTGTGTGTGTGTATACTGTGTATATCCTGCTCCGGATCCCTCCTGTAGAGCTGATCTGTGTGTGTGTATACTGTGTATATCCTGCTCCGGATCCCTCCTGTAGAGCTGATCTGTGTGTGTGTATACTGTGTATATCCTGCTCCGGATCCCTCCTGTAGAGCTGATCTGTGTGTGTGTATACTGTGTATATCCTGCCCGGATCCCTCCTGTAGAGCTGATCTGTGTGTGTGTGTATACTGTGTATATCCTGCTCCGGATCCCTCCTGTAGAGCTGATCTGTGTGTGTATATACTGTGTATATCCTGCTCCGGATCCCTCCTGTAGAGCTGATCTGTGTGTGTGTGTGTGTGTATACTGTGTATATCCTGCTCCGGATCCCTCCTGTAGAGCTGATCTGTGTGTGTGTATACTGTGTATATCCTGCCCCGGATCCCTCCTGTAGAGCTGATCTGTGTGTGTGTGTATACTGTGTATATCCTGCTCCGGATCCCTCCTGTAGAGCTGATCTGTGTGTGTGTATACTGTGTATATCCTGCTCCGGATCCCTCCTGTAGAGCTGATCTGTGTGTGTGTATACTGTGTATATGCTGCTCCGGATCCCTCCTGTAGAGCTGATCTGTGTGTGTGTATATACTGTGTATATCCTGCTCCGGATCCCTCCTGTAGAGCTGATCTGTGTGTGTGTGTATACTGTGTATATCCTGCTCCGGATCCCTCCTGTAGAGCTGATCTGTGTGGTATATACTGTGTATATCCTGCCCCGGATCCCTCCTGTAGAGCTGATCTGTGTGTGTGTGTACTGTGTATATCCTGCTCCGGATCCCTCCTGTAGAGCTGATCTGTGTGTTTGTGTGTGTGTATACTGTGTATATCCTGCTCCGGATCCCTCCTGTAGAGCTGATCTGTGTGTGTATATACTGTGTATATCCTGCTCCGGATCCCTCCTGTAGAGCTGATCTGTGTGTGTGTGTATACTGTGTATATCCTGCTCCGGATCCCTCCTGTAGAGCTTATCTGTGTGTGTGTGTATATACTGTGTATATCCTGCTCCGGATCCCTCCTGTAGAGCTGATCTGTGTGTGTGTGTACTGTGTATATCCTGCTCCGGATCCCTCCTGTAGAGCTGATCTGTGTGTTTGTGTGTGTGTATACTGTGTATATCCTGCTCCGGATCCCTCCTGTAGAGCTGATCTGTGTGTGTATATACTGTGTATATCCTGCTCCGGATCCCTCCTGTAGAGCTGATCTGTGTGTGTGTGTGTATACTGTGTATATCCTGCTCCGGATCCCTCCTGTAGAGCTGATCTGTGTGTGTGTATACTGTGTATATCCTGCTCCGGATCCCTCCTGTAGAGCTGATCTGTGTGTGTATCATACTGTGTATATCCTGCTCCGGATCCCTCCTGTAGAGCTGATCTGTGTGTGTGTGTATATACTGTGTATATGCTGCTCCGGATCCCTCCTGTAGAGCTGATCTGTGTGTGTGTGTATACTGTGTATATCCTGCTCCGGATCCCTCCTGTAGAGCTGATCTGTGTGTGTATATACTGTGTATATCCTGCCCGGATCCCTCCTGTAGAGCTGATCTGTGTGTGTGTGTGTGTGTATACTGTGTATATCCTGCTCCGGATCCCTCCTGTAGAGCTGATCTGTGTGTGTGTATATACTGTGTATATCCTGCTCCGGATCCCTCCTGTAGAGCTGATCTGTGTGTGTATATACTGTGTATATCCTGCTCCGGATCCCTCCTGTAGAGCTGATCTGTGTGTGTGTGTGTATACTGTGTATATCCTGCTCCGGATCCCTCCTGTAGAGCTGATCTGTGTGTGTGTATACTGTGTATATCCTGCTCCGGATCCCTCCTGTAGAGCTGATCTGTGTGTGTATATACTGTGTATATCCTGCTCCGGATCCCTCCTGTAGAGCTGATCTGTGTGTGTGTGTGTGTGTGTGTGTGTATATACTGTGTTTGGTTGTAGTTATGCTACAAATGTCTGGTGGCTGGTCACCACCATACCATGCACCCCTGATCTTGGTTTGCAATATATTCCTCCTGTTGGTAGCTGTTCACATTCAGTTGCCTCACCCTTTCCACAGGCAATGCTAATTAAGCACCCTTCTTGGATCTGGTCCGCCTTTATCAATCCTTGATCTGTCCTGACCTTACCAATTCTCCACTGTCAGTTCTGATATAGTCCTGGTATGTGTAGAGCTTGCTCCACATGCTGGGACCTGGGCTGGCCTCTATCCACAATTGCCTCTTTTGCAACATAGAAGCGGTTATATACAGGTTACAGGTATGTGTGCTCCATTATGGTTCTGCTTTTAACTTTATCTAGGAGGCCGCACGGCACATGAAATACAGAATATAGAGTAGGACCCCCCTATTGAGATTTGCCGTGACGTTGGCAGGGGTGGCTCAAAGAATTGATCAATTATTTGCTAAAAATCTCATTTATATTACAGTACAGTTGGAATAAATCTGTGAATTTGCACTTTTTATATGATGCATGCCATTTTCAGATCGGTGCTGGCTCCCCTCTCTCCGCAGCCCTCCTGTAGAGCTGATCTGTGTGTGTGTATACTGTGTATATCCTGCCCCGGATCCCTCCTGTAGAGCTGATCTGTGTGTGTGTGTGTAATGTGTATATCCTGCTCCGGATCCCTCCTGTAGAGCTGATCTGTGTGTGTGTATACTGTGTATATCCTGCCCCGGATCCCTCCTGTAGAGCTGATCTGTGTGTGTGTGTGTACTGTGTATATCCTGCTCCAGATCCCTCCTGTAGAGCTGATCTGTGTGTGTGTATACTGTGTATATCCTGCCCCGGATCCCTCCTGTAGAGCTGATCTGTGTGTGTGTGTATACTGTGTATATCCTGCTCCGCAGCCCTCCTGTAGAGCTGATCTGTGTGTGTATACTGTGTATATCCTGCCCCGGATCCCTCCTGTAGAGCTGATCTGTGTGTGTATATCCTGCCCCGGATCCCTCCTGTAGAGCTGATCTGTGTGTGTGTGTGTACTGTGTATATCCTGCTCCGGATCCCTCCTGTAGAGCTGATCTGTGTGTGTGTATACTGTGTATATCCTGCCCGGATCCCTCCTGTAGAGCTGATCTGTGTGTGTGTGTGTACTGTGTATATCCTGCTCCAGATCCCTCCTGTAGAGCTGATCTGTGTGTGTG
>NC_134355.1:468376-580876 GCF_048569485.1 Anomaloglossus baeobatrachus | reverse complement strand
ACCCTAACCCTAACCCTAACCCTAACCCTAACCCTAACCCTAACCCTAACCCTAACCCTAACCCTAACCCTAACCCTAACCCTAACCCTAACCCTAACCCTAACCCTAACCCTAACCCTAACCCTAACCCTAACCCTAACCCTAACCCTAACCCTAACCCTAACCCTAACCCTAACCCTAACCCTAACCCTAACCCTAACCCTAACCCTAACCCTAACCCTAACCCTAACCCTAACCCTAACCCTAACCCTAACCCTAACCCTAACCCTAACCCTAACCCTAACCCTAACCCTAACCCTAACCCTAACCCTAACCCTAACCCTAACCCTAACCCTAACCCTAACCCTAACCCTAACCCTAACCCTAACCCTAACCCTAACCCTAACCCTAACCCTAACCCTAACCCTAACCCTAACCCTAACCCTAACCCTAACCCTAACCCTAACCCTAACCCTAACCCTAACCCTAACCCTAACCCTAACCCTAACCCTAACCCTAACCCTAACCCTAACCCTAACCCTAACCCTAACCCTAACCCTAACCCTAACCCTAACCCTAACCCTAACCCTAACCCTAACCCTAACCCTAACCCTAACCCTAACCCTAACCCTAACCCTAACCCTAACCCTAACCCTAACCCTAACCCTAACCCTAACCCTAACCCTAACCCTAACCCTAACCCTAACCCTAACCCTAACCCTAACCCTAACCCTAACCCTAACCCTAACCCTAACCCTAACCCTAACCCTAACCCTAACCCTAACCCTAACCCTAACCCTAACCCTAACCCTAACCCTAACCCTAACCCTAACCCTAACCCTAACCCTAACCCTAACCCTAACCCTAACCCTAACCCTAACCCTAACCCTAACCCTAACCCTAACCCTAACCCTAACCCTAACCCTAACCCTAACCCTAACCCTAACCCTAACCCTAACCCTAACCCTAACCCTAACCCTAACCCTAACCCTAACCCTAACCCTAACCCTAACCCTAACCCTAACCCTAACCCTAACCCTAACCCTAACCCTAACCCTAACCCTAACCCTAACCCTAACCCTAACCCTAACCCTAACCCTAACCCTAACCCTAACCCTAACCCTAACCCTAACCCTAACCCTAACCCTAACCCTAACCCTAACCCTAACCCTAACCCTAACCCTAACCCTAACCCTAACCCTAACCCTAACCCTAACCCTAACCCTAACCCTAACCCTAACCCTAACCCTAACCCTAACCCTAACCCTAACCCTAACCCTAACCCTAACCCTAACCCTAACCCTAACCCTAACCCTAACCCTAACCCTAACCCTAACCCTAACCCTAACCCTAACCCTAACCCTAACCCTAACCCTAACCCTAACCCTAACCCTAACCCTAACCCTAACCCTAACCCTAACCCTAACCCTAACCCTAACCCTAACCCTAACCCTAACCCTAACCCTAACCCTAACCCTAACCCTAACCCTAACCCTAACCCTAACCCTAACCCTAACCCTAACCCTAACCCTAACCCTAACCCTAACCCTAACCCTAACCCTAACCCTAACATAACCAGACAATAAATAAAGAGCAAGCACTTATCTGGGAAAGATGTGGTGTAGAGCAGGATTAAGCAGGCTGAAAATACAAAGAACAACTGACATCCGGCAACAGCCTGCAATCAGACCAGGACTTAAATAAGCAGAGAGTTAGGAAAGGAAACACCCACTGCACAACCCACCTGGTCTCTGTCCAAACCCTTCCTGGCCACCAGAGGGAGCCTCCCAGCAGCCAAGACATAACTAACATTCACAACACCTGACACCCTAACCCTAACAACTCTAACCCTAATCCTTCAAGTCCCATGCCCCTAAATCTTCGTCTGGACTAATAACCCTATATTCTAACATTGAACATAGCATTGGCACATTTCCAGTTATATTTAAGACCCAAGCCCCAAAATATTCGTCCTTCCCAAGAACCCTAATCCTAATAACCCTAACTCTAATCCTTCAAGCACCAAGCCCCAAAATATTCGTCCATCCTACAAACCCTAACCCTAATAACCCTAACCCTCAAGCCTAATCCTTCAAGCCCCAAGCCCCAAAATCTTTGTCCATCCTAATAACCCTAACCTAATATCCCTAACCCTAATCCTTCAAGCCCCAAGCCCTTAAAATCTTCGTCCATCCTAATAACCCTAATCCTAATAACCCTAACACTCTAACCTTAACTCTAATAACCCTAACCCTAATCCTTCAAGCCCCACACCCCCAAAATCTTTGTCTGTCCTAATAACCCTATGTTGTTACATTGAACATAGCATTATGTCCTTTAGCACCAACATCTTCGTCATTAACTATAGCCCTATGTTCATACATTAAGTAACAATGACAAATTTTTGTGCCAGATGTCTTCAAGCCCCAAGCCCCAAAATCTTTGTCCATCCTAATAACCCTAACCCCCTAACCCTAATAACCTAACCCTTCAAGCCCCAAGCCCCAAAATCTTCATCCGTCCTAATAACCCTAACCTTAACACCTTAACCCTAATAACCCTAATCCTTCAAGCCCCAAGCCCAAAAATCTTCATCCATCCTAATAACTCTAACCCTAAACCTAACTCTAACCCTAACCAACGGCAAGGAAATTTCTGTATACCAGGAACCTAACATGAAATACCACTATCTGGGTAAAAAAAAACCTCCATTTCTGGGCAGCTAGACTCCTGCTATAAAGGAGGATGGACACAACCTGGTTATAGGGCGGAGTGCTCAATCAGAAAGAGATGTGTGTTCAAAGATACAGGGAAGCAAATAATGATTTGATACCTTGCTGATTCTTTTCCCACTGACAAAGACATGAACAGTCTACAATTTCAAAGGTAGGTTAAATTTAACAGTGAGAGATAGAATATCCAAAATAAAATCCACAAAATCACACTGTATAAATTATATAAATTTATTTGCTTTTTGCAGAGAGAAATAAGTATTTGATCAGTCTAGCAAACAAGACTTAATACTTGGTGGTAAACTCTAGTTGGCAGCCCAGCAGTCAGACATTTTTGCAATTGATGATGAGGTTTGCGCACATGTCAGGTGAAATTTTGCTCCACTCCTCTTTCCAGATCACCTCTAAATCATTAACATTTTGAGACTGTCACTTGGGAATTTGAAGCTTCAGCTCCTCCATACATTTTCTATGGGATTAAGGTTTGGAGACTGGCTAGGCCACTCCATGACCTTAATGTACTTCTTTTTGAGCCACTCCTTTGTTGCCTTGGCTGTATGTTTTGTGTCATTGTCGTGCTGGAAGACCCAGCGATGACCCGTTTTTAATGTCCTGGCAGACGGAAGAAGGTTGTCACTCTGGATTTTACGGTACATGGCTCCATCCATTGTCCCAATGATGCGGTGAAGTCATCCTGAGCCCTTAGCAGAGAAACACCTCCAAAACATGTTTCCACCTCCATGCTTAAAAGTGGGGATAGTGTTCTTTGGGTCATAGGCGGCATTTCACTTCCTCCAAAGATGGCGAGCTGAGTTAAGGCCAAAGAGCTGAATTTTTGTCTCCTCTAACCCCAGCATCTTCTCCCAATCACTCTCAGAATCATCCAGATGGTCATTGGCAAACTTCAGACGGGCCGGCTGCACATGGGCCTTCTTCAGACTGACCGGCTGCACGTGGGCCTTTTCCAGATGGACCAGCTTCATGTCGGCATTCTTCAGATGGGCCGGTTGCATGTGGGCCTTCTTCAGATGGTCCAGCTGCATGTGTGACTTTTTGAGCAGTGGGACTTTATTGGCACTGCAGGATTTTAATAAAATACGGTGTAATGTGTTACCAATTGTTTTCTTGGTGACAGTGGTCCCAGCTGCCTTGAGATCAGCAACAAGTTCCGCTGTAGTTTTAGGCTGATCTCCCACCTTCCTCATGATCCTGGAGACCCCACAAGGTAAGATTTTACATGCAGCCCCAGATCGATAGCAATTGTCAGTCATTTTGCATTTCTTCCATTTTCTTATTATTGCACCAGCAGTTTCTCCTTCTCCCCCAGCATCTTACTTATGGTTTTGTAGCCCATTCCAGCCTTGTGCAGATCTATGATCTTGTCCCTGACATCCTTAGAAAGCTCTTTGGTCGCCCATGTTGTAGAGGTTAGAGTCTGACTAATTATTGGAGTCTGTGGACAGGACAGGGGTCAATGTAAGACAGCCGTCTTCATTGCAGGTAATGAGATCATTAGGAGCGACTAAGTGTCTGTAGGAGCCAGAACTCTTAATGGTTGGTAGAAGATCATATACTTATTTCTCTCTGCAAAATGTAAATACATTTATATCATTTATACAATGTGATTTTATTTTGGATATTCTATCTCTCACTGTTAAAATTAACTGACTCTTAATATTATAGACTGGGTAAGTTTGTCCACTGACAAACACATGAACAATCAGCAAGGGATCAAATAATTTCCTTCATTAATATATAATGTTTTTCCAAGAGTGGCAGTCGACTGTGGAAGGTTTGAGGGGTGGGAATAGAGCCTGGGTGGAGTCTCAATGGGGCCCCAGAATTTTTCCAGTATGGGGCCCTGAAATTCCTAGTGGTGGCCCTGGTTGTTTTTATTATGTTTAAAGAGAACCAATCACCAGGATTTTAATATATAACCTAAAACCAGTGCTATTCTGCATACCTTTAGTGGTCAGCTCAGGTGTATAGGTTTTGAAATCCAAGAAAGTAAAGTTTATAAAATCATCAGCTTCTTGAGTGACAGCAGCTGAGGATCAGATAATATCTGGTGGGTATTCATAGTTATCCCCTCCCTTTGTTAGAATTAACATAAATATGATACAATTGACCTAGCAGGACCTGTGGTGAGATCATACCCATGGGACCAGAAGGGGAGGGACCTCAGCGAACAAAGTTAGATACCAGTTCACAAGGGTATGACCTCACCACAGGTCTTGCTAGGTCGATTGTATTATATTTATGTTAATTCTAACAAAGAGAGGGGATAACTATGAATACCTCCCCAGATATTATCTGATCCTCAGCTGCTGTCACTCAACAAGCAGCTAATTTTATAAACTTTACTTTCTTGGATTTCAAAACCTAAACATCCAAGCTGACCACTACAGGTATGTATAGAATCAGCCTGATAGCTCCAGTATAGCACTGGCTTTAGGTTATATATGAAAATCCTGGTGATTGGTGTGCTTTAATTGTATCTCTGGGTAAAGCGAAAGGATGTAGCAATATGTTATATGCTGTATGGCCTCTAGGGGTCTCACTACTTGTATGTGTGCAGACTCACTGGTACAGCGGATAAGATGCAAGCAGCAGACAGCTGTAATGGCTGACAACACCACGTGTAATAAGGAGCCTAAAAATACCTGAGTATGATTCTTGAGAGATGCAACAAACAGAACAGACCTTGAGCAGTTTATAAGGAAGAGTCCAGGTGACAGGTGGAAATTGCTTGTGGACGGGTATAGGAGGTGATTGGTTGCACACTCTTCAGAGTAAATAACTCATGACAAATATTAAGATGAAAGTGTGACGACATGGACTTTGTCAGTGCCTAGCAAGGGTTAAACTTTCTTAACATTCAGCCGGACATGAAGATATTTTGTTTATAAATGGGGGATAAGCCCTCATGGTTTCGTTTCATTGAGTCTAGTGTTAAAGTTCTTGTTGACTCATGTAATTACCTTGACCAGAGAGGATCAGATACCCAGACAAATCAATTATGTGAACCTCCATTGTATTGTTGGATGCAATGTGGCTGGGCTGTCTCCATTGTTACTGTCAGAGATCATTACTAATAGAAATATTTTATATGCGGCTTGAGATCTAGCCAATAAGAGCCCAGTCTTATAAACCAATCGTGAAGACCCCAATGGTCTGAATGGAGAGCTCAGAGGTATAAGAAGGAGGACTGTCCATTGCCCAGGAAGACTCTTGCTACATGATACCAATCTAGGACCTGCGGATCCGATTGGCAAGCCATAACCAAACCTAGATTATAACACTACATGGACTTCAGCATCGAATGTAAGAACTCGGCTGTGATATCAAGGACTACCTAAGGAAGGAATCCAGCTTGGGACAATACAGTCACCGGACTACAGATTTTGCGGACCTCAGCCAGCTTCCTAAATCTGGAGTTATTCCATTCTTGTTGGGTGCCCGCCAAAAGCGGGGTGCTGCTGGTTTGGAGTAAGTAGCCCTGGAAGCTCTGAGGCATGGACATTTTAAATCCCTGGTGAGCCAGCGGAAGGGTGAGAAACTGTTGCCGGTTATATTCTGTGGTTTAGCCGGTTATGTGTTATGTGCAGTTAATTGGGGATCCAATAAAGTCTTAATATTCTGATTCCCTCACCCTGTGTTGTCTGAGTAGTGTTCCGCCCATGGTTAAGGAGGTCGAGCATTCAGTTGGGATGAGCCCTGGGTCATGCTGCCTTTCTAAAGGCGGCCAGGCCAGCGGACGAAAGCACCCACTGACCCCCGTGTCTCCACAAAAAGTACCAATAATTTTGTCTGGCATATTTTTGTGGTTTTGTGTGAAATTGTTTAATTTGACATTTTTATCCTCTGGATTTTGTACTGTTTGAATACACACAAAGGAAACAAATGTGTATAACAAAACATGTGTAATTGAAATCATTTACCGGGAGAAATACTTTATTTCTAGAACAATGCCAAATGTCTACAAATTTCCAGATTATTGGTGTATTGCTGTAATACAGCTTGTAGGGCATAAGACAATATGTTCCACAGGGTGTAGATACTGTGGTGTTTGTGGATGTGGTGGCAGATGACTTGGGTTTAGATTACAGGTGACAGACATCGGCATACATCAGATCTACAGAATGAAGACCATAGCAGCTGATTTATTCATACTGAAGCATCTCCAATTTCATCACAAGCAGCAATAGACCCCACAATGCTGGCATACAGTGTAAGTGAGGCCCCTCCCCCTCTGTGGAATTCAGTGTAGATGAAACCTCTCCCCCTCTGGGGCATCCAGCGTAGATGAGGCCCTTCCTCCTCTGGGGCATCCAGTGTAGACAAGGCCCCCCCTCTGGGCCATCCAGAGTAGATCAGGGCCCTGTTCATGTGGCTTTCTTGGAGACATGGATGAAGTAACACGGCTCTTTGTCTTCGCCGGCAGTATATGGCATGAAATCTCCGTACACCTTGTGCTCACAGTGACCTCCAAAGGCCTCATACAGCAGAGCGGTGAATGACTCCAGGCGATGGGGGTAGTAGGACAAGCGGAACTTGCTGTGGAAAAAAGTGGTATCAGTGAATAAGGCAGACTTATTGTGGTGGCCTCCACAGGTTAGGGATTCTGGTGGGCTCTGTGCCTTGGTATTATTGAGCTAAACTAAACGCCAAAGGATTCGTGATTCTCGTACACTGACAACGAGTCCACCTCCTGGTGGGCACAATTAACCCGTCCTTGAGAATTCACACAGAAAATAGGGTTGGTTGAGAATAAATCTATGTAATGTGGGCGCTTCTGGGGGTCTCTGGATCATTTCCCATAGAATTGTGAGCAGAGCTGTAAACAATTTCAGAAATTACAGATATATGAAGTATATAGGGTGCTTTACACGCTGCAACAGCGCTAACCATATATTGTGTCGGGGTCAGATCGTTAGTGACGCACATCCGGCGCCGTTAGCGTCATCGCAGCGTGTGACACCAATGAGCGACAATCAAGGAACGCAAAAACGTTAAAAATCGTTGCTCTTTAACACATCATTCATTTCCTTAATATCGTTGCTGCTGCAGGTACGATGTTGTTCATCATCCTGCGGCAGCACACATCGCTATGTGTGACACCGTAGAAACGACGAACATCTCCTTACCTGCGTCCACCGGCAATGAGGAAGGAAGGAGGTGGGCAGCTAGTTCCGGCCGCTCATCTCCGCCCCTCCTCTGCTATTGGATGGCTGCCGCGTGACGTCACTGTGACGCCGCACAAACCGCACAAAACTTAGAAAGGAGGCGGATCGCCGGCCAGAGCGACATCGCAGGGAAGGTAAGTCCGTGTGACGGGTGTAAGCGATGTTGTGCACCACGGGCAGCGATTTACCCGTGACGCACAATCGACGGGGGCGGGTACACTCGCTAGCGATATCGGTACCGATATTGCAGCGTGTAAAGTACCCTTAAGGCTAGTGGGGGTTTTTTTTATCTTAGATAGAATCCTGTTGTAGAACCTAAAATTCCTGTTCCTGAATTGTTTTCGGGGGATAGGTCTAAATTTTTGAACTTCAAAAATAATTGTAAATTGTTTTTTGCTTTAAGGCCTAAGTCCTCAGGGAGTCCCGTGCAGCAGGTTAGGATTATCATCTCCTTGTTTCACAGTGACCCTCAGGGCTGGGCTTTTTCATTGGCTCCTGATGATCCGATTCTTGCTAATGTGGATTCCTTTTTCCAGGCCCTGAGATTGTTGTATAATGAACCCAATATTGTTGATTAAGCAAATAAATCCTTGCTGTCTTTGATCCAGGGTGAGGATCCGGCTGAAGTTTTTGTCAGAAATTCAGAAATTGGGCGGTCCTTACCAAGTGGAATGATGATCTCTTGCGACACTTTTGCATAAGGGTCTCGCAGATGCAGTGAAGGATGCTATGGTGGAATTTCCTACTCCTTCTGGTATCGATGCCTCTATGACTTTTGCTATTCAGATTGATAGGCGTTTACGCGAGCGGAAAGCGATGCGTGCTGATGTATTGCTTGCAGAACAGTTTTCAGAGCCTATGCATTGTGATAGGGTGTTTTCTAATGCTGAGCGGCTGGGTTTAGATGGAAAAATAAGTTGTGTTTCAATTGTGGTAACACGTCTCACACTATCTCTGTCTGCCCTAAACGGGAAAAGAGATTTGCTCGGTCATTTACTGTGGGTACTGTGCAACCTAAATTTCTTTTGTCTGTCTCTCTGATTTGCTCTTTATCCTCATTTTCGACTATGGCCTTTCTTTATTCACTAGCTGCCCTGAACTTGATGGATTCTGGTTTTGCTAAGCCTTGTGGTTTTCCTATGGTACCTTCACAAACTCCTATTTCTTTAAGGGGCATTGATGCTACTCCCTTAGCTGAAAATAAACCCCAGTTTTGGACCCAGGTAACTATGAAGGTTGCGCCAGCTCATCAGGAGGATTGTAAATTCTTAGTATTACACAACTTGTATGATATTTTGGTACATGGATTTCCTTGGCTGCAAACCCATAATCCAGTTCTTGATTGGAGATCCTTGTCAGTGGTTAGTTGGAGTTGTCAATGTGTGCATAATGATCTGTGTTTTTTCCCCCCGCTGCGTGATATACCTGAATATTTGTCAGATTTTCTTGACGTGTTTAATGAGACTGGTTCTGATTCTTTGCCCCCCCAAAAGGGAGTGTGATTGTGCCATTGACTTGGTGCCAGGTTGCAAGTTTCCTAATTGACGGATTTTCAATCTGTCTGTTCCTGAACATGATGCTATAAGAACCTATATTAAGGAATCATTGGAGAAAGGTCATATTAGACCATCCTCGTCACCTATGGGTGCCGGTTTTTTCTTTGTGTCCAAGAAAGATGGGTCATTGAGACATTGTATGGACTATCGTCTCCTTAATAAAATCGCTATTAAATATCCATTACCCTTGATGTCAGATCTGTTTTCCAGAGTAAAGGGAACTAAGTGGTTTATGAAACTTGATCTTAGGGGAGTGTATAATCTCATTCGGATAAGGAGGGCGATGAATGGAAGATAGTCTTTAACACCCTGAGGGGCATTTTGAGTACTTAGTAATGCCTTTTGGGCTCACTAATGCCCCCTCCATCTTTCATTCATTCATGAATGATATTTATCGGGAGCTAATAGTAAAAATTCCTGATTGTCTATTTGGATGATATCTTGATTTTTTCTGATGATTGAGATGCTCATGTGCAGCAGGTCTGGAAGGTTTTTCAGATACTTATGGAACATTCATTGTTCGTTAAGGGATTGAAATGTCTCTTTGACGTGCAGAGGGTTTCTTTTTTTGTTTTTTTTGTCACGGGCTTCTATGGAGGTGGATATGGGGTTCAGGCCATTCGACTGGGTTCAGCCAACTTCTTTGAAATCCCTTCAAAAATTTCTGGGTTTTGCCAATTTCTATCGTAAGTTTATAGGTAATTTTTCGAGTGTAGTTAAGCCTTTGACTGATTTGACCAAAAAGGAAGCTGATGTTGAGAATTGGTCTTCATATGCAATTATGGCCTTCCAAGAGCTTAAAAAGAGGTTCACTTCTGTACACAGTCCTGCAGCAACCTGATGTTTCTCTTCCATTTCAAGTGGAGATAGATGTCTCGGAAATTGGAGCAAGAGCCATTTTGTCTCAAATAGATCCTAGCACTTCCAAGCTTAAGCCTTGTGCCTTCTTCTCTCAGAAGCTTTCTCCATCTGAACGAAATTATGATGTTGGTAATTGGGAATTATTGGAAAAAAAGTGAGCCTTTGAGGAATGGAGACACTGGCTGGAGGTGGCGAGACATCAAATTGTGGGGATCACTGATAATAAGAATCAGACCTATCTTGAATCTGCCAAGAGACTGAATCCTAGCCAGGCTGGGAGGGCTCTATTTTTTACACGTTTAAATTTTGTGGTCTCTTTTCTTCCGGGCACTAAGAATATTAAAGCCGATGCTCTCTCTAGGAGTTTCTCTGCTGATTCTCTGGATGTTGTGGAGCCATCTAACATCCTGAATGAAGGTGTAGTCCTATCTGCTATTTCGCCTGATTTAAGGTTAGCACTTCAGAGATTTCAGGGGGACAAACCTGAGAGATGTCCTGATCAATGGAGGACTAGAGTTCTGTCCGAGATTCATTGTTATGTATTGGCTGATCATCCTGGGATTTTTGGCACCAGGGATCTTGTGAGTGGATCTTTTTGGTGGCCTTCGTTGTCTCAAGATGTCAGGAGTTTCGTGCAGTCTTGTAGGTTTTGTTCCAGATCCAAGCCTTGGTGTGCACATTCTAGTGGGTTGTTTCAGTCCCAGGAGAATGCTCAAAGGTTTGCCAACCAACGTAGGAGAGCTGGTCCCTGGTTTAAAGTGGGGGACATGGTTTGGTTGTCCTCCAGGAATGTTCCTGAGAGTTTCCTCACCTAAATTTAAGCCTAGATTTATTGGGCCCTGTATGATTTCAGATTCTTAATCCCGTATTTTTTTGTTTGGCTCTTCCTGAGTCGTTCAAAATTCACAATGTTTTTCATTACTCTTTGTTGAAGAATCATGTGAAGCCAGTAGTTTGTCTTGATAGGCAAAAATTCCAGTATCTTGTTAAGTGGAAGGGTTATGGTCAGGAGGACAATTCTTGGGTCTTTGCCTCTGACATTCACGCTGACAGATTGGTTCATGCCTTCCACCATGTCCATCCTGACAGATCCAGTGGTATTGGTGAAGGGTTGGTGACCCCTCGTCAAGGGGGGTTACTGTTGTAAATGTCATCTGTGTGGGTGCTGTTCTGGAGCTCCCACTGGTGGCCAGGAATGGTAGTGGAGCTGAATCTGAGCCTGTGACTCAGACAGGTGTCAGCGTTAATTGGGTATTGGGGAAGACCTATTGCAGACAAATCAGGTCTATATAGGAGAGCAGTTTTTGCCCTGAGGGCGACGGTTATAATTGTATATTCCTCTGTCTCTGTTCCTGTCTTGGAGATTTGTCCTTCCCTGTATCCCTAAGCAAGATGTCTGCATATAAGTTTCAGTTTTTGCCTTGCTTCCTGGTTTACACCTTAGGGTGTTGCTTTTCTTTGTTTTGCTTTGTATCTGTTTTCTTGCAGGTTAAGTTTTGTTTCAATTTTGTTGTTAGCATGGGGGTTCCCCTTGTGCTAGCTCTCCTGCAGGAAAAGGGATTTTATCCCTGTCAAATTTGATTGTTTGCTCTTCTGTATTTTGTGTGCTTTTGGTATTTTGCCCTCCCATTATTTACAGGAGAACCTGATATAGTGGAAGTGAGGTTGTATGACCTCCAGGGCCATTTTTACTATCAGTAGTTTGGTATTTTTCTACAGGGATTTCGTATCGACCACAATCAGTTCCTTTCCTTTGCTTTGTATCTAGTTAGTCGGGCCTCGCCTTTGCTAAATCTATTTTTCCTGAGTATTGTGTTTTCCTATATCACCATAGTCTTTGTATGTGGGGGGCTATCTACTCCTTTGGGGACTACTCTGAGGCAAGGTAGATTTTCTCATTTCATTCTGTGAGGTGTAGCTAGTTTCTCAGGCTGTGACATGGCATCTAGTATTTTAGGAATGCTCCACGAGTACTTCTAGTGTGGTCTGATAGTCGGGATTGTGGTCAGCCCAGGTTCCAACTACTCCTGTTTTCTTGGTGTTTTTTCACCTATGGGAGTTTTTTGTATTCTTCCATGGTTACCAGATCATAACAGATGAGGGAGCAGGATGACTGCACAGTCACTTCTACATATGAGGGCACAAGATCACTGCACCGTCACTTCTACAGATGAGGGAGCAGGATCACTGAGCTGTCACTTCTACAAATGAGAACACACAGGATCACTGCACTGTTAATTCTGCAGATGAGGGCGAAGGATCACTGCACTGTCACTTCTACAGATGAGAACACACAGAATCATTGCACTGTCACTTCTATAGATGAGGATGCAAAATCACTGCTGTCACTTCTACAGATGAGAGTGCAAAATCACTGCACTGTCACTTTTACAGATGAGGTAGCAGGATCACTGCACTGTCACGTCTTCAGATAAAGGCACATGATCACTGCACTGTCACTTCTATAGATGAGGACACACAGGATCACTACTGTCACTTCTACAGATGATGGCGCAGCATCACTGCACTGTCACTTCTACAGATGAGGATGCAGGATCACTGCACTGTCCCTTCTATAGATGAGGGTACACAGGATCACTGCACTGTCACTTCTACAGATGTGGACATAGGATCACTGCACTGTCACTTCTATAGATGAGGACACACAGGATCACTGCTCTCACTTCTACAGATGAGGGCGCAGCATCACTGCACTGTCACTTCTACAGATGAGGACGCAGGATCACTGCTGTCACTTCTACAGATGAGGACACAGGATCACTGCACTGTCCCTTCTACAGATGAGGGCACACAGGATTACTGCACTGTCACTTCTACAGATGTGAACACAAGAACACTCCACTGTGACTTCTAGAGATGAGGACACAAGAACACTGCACTGTCACTTCTACTGCTCAGGGTGCAGGATCACTGCACTGTCACTTCTACTGAACAGGACGCAGGATCACTGCACTGTCACTTCTACAGATGAGGACGCAGGATCACTGCACTGTCACTTCTACAGATGAGGTGGCAGGAGCACTGGACTGGTACTTTTTGATTGTGAGGGAGCAAGGTGGGACTCATGTCATTCAGTGCATTTATAACAGGAGAGAGGAGGGGGTTTTCTGTACCTCAGTTCTTGCTGTGACTCCCCGGATGCTGGCACTTGAACAGTGTAATCCAATGTCACCATGTGAGGTTTATTATTCACCCAAAGGACGGAGGTGGTGATGTCCTGGGTCAGATCACTCTGTGGAGACATTTGGAGAAATGAACATCTGTCACTGGTCCTGGGGAATTCTGCCCAGAAATGGCCTCACCTTGTAGTAAATGTTCTTGCCTTGAGGGGCACAGCCAGTGTTCAGGATGTAGTCATAATTTCTGTGATCAATGATCAGGATTCCTCCTGGTTTGACCATCGCCGCAATGTTCCGGAGAGCCAACTGCTGGTCACTCTGATCTCCTAATGGGAAAGAAATGGTCATATGTTCAAAGCAACAACTTATGTCCGGATTTATAACCACTGTTCTTTATATGATACAATTCAGTAAATGTTCATGGGAATGGTCTTGTGTGAAAGTGTGCTGGTCAAGGCATACCCAAGATTTGATGCTGCCTGTCACGAACCACCGGGGGGGTCACTCAGAAATCCCCCGCGCTGGCTACCAGTACGTCACAATCGGGGGTAACAAGTGGGGGTCACCCCTCCTTTATACCTCCCGACCGACAGACAGAGCACGTGACGCGCTCTCTAGCGCCCCTCTTATAGTCAGGCCAATTATGGAATTGCCCGACAATAAGCAAGGAGGCCGCTATACTACTTATGCCGATTATTGAAGGGTCCCCGGTGAGAGTAGGGTATATATTCCCCCGACCTCCGCGGGCGGAATATATAAAACCTCCCCGAATCTCACTGGCCTCCCCACAATAATCCTTGGCACAACTCGCTGCCACCAACCGCTTCACGGTAACTATTAGCCGAACACACAGACGTGGGATTCAAGATCGAGATAACAGAACAGCCCAAGATTAATTATATAATTTAATCAGCCTAAAGCACACTAGAAACTACAATATATACAATAGGGAATCTACAGAATATACATAGGTCAGAGTACAGTTACAGATAAAGCATAGTTTACAAACAGGCATACACAGTTCCAGCAGTTACCTTGTGCGTCTGGCCACAGGGGGGCGCTGTAGACCAGATTTCTAGGATCCTTCCCACAGATGTTTCCTACACGTGACCCCCAGCGAAAGAACACTGGAAAATGGCCGAAGTAGGGTTATCAACCTGGGCAAATCCAGGTCCCCTCCTACCTTAGTGACCTCAGAGGGAGCACTGCTCCACCCCTGGCTGGAGTTATGGACAATATCCACAACATGGAATATGGGCCATAACTTTGCCTGGGAGCGTCGTAGGCGGACGCCAACGCTCTCATTGTGACAGTTATGAATTTAGCTACAGAACGAGAGGACTCATGACTTGTCTACTAGTTCCCCATTGGCTGATATCACGCCTGGGGTACTTCCCAATGTCCTACTCCCATAAAAAAGGTGTGCCAGCATCGTCCGCATGCAGAGACACCATTTTTATGGTTGCCATATTTATCGGAAATATGGCTTGCGAGATATGAACCATATTTTACTGGAGTCATTCTGTCTGGATACTTCCAAGCTTGCTAATTAGATAGCAGCCCCTACCACAGGGTCACGGCAGGGAGTCATCCTGTGTCCATTGTTCCCACATCATCTAATCTCCATATCACAGGAGATGGCCATGGAGGTGTAAGTGGAACACAGACCAGTTCCTTTGACACCTATCTGCTAAACAAACCGTTTATCCCTGTGGTAAATTTTCTGATTGAAGGAGTTGTGTGAAGGAAAGGGGGGGTGACACCAGGAGAGGGCTTCCTGACATAACTTGAATATCATGATTTATCGTCATATCTCCGGATTTACCTCACACCTCCCCCCTTTTGAGGGCGCTAGGGGGCAGCACACTCCGGTGTTCCCCCGTGCGCCCGTCCGCGACCTTTCCTTGTCGGGACAGCCCGTCTGCGTTACCGTGGTCACGGCCCCTTTTGTGTCGAATGGTGAAGTTGTATTGCTGGAGCGCCAGGCTCCATCGCAACAACCTGCCATTCGTCCCGGAGACAGTGTGTAACCAGCTGAGGGGATTGTGGTCCGTCTCCACGATGAAGTGGCGCCCGTATAGATAGGGTTGCAGACGCTGCAGTGCCCACACTATGGCCAGGCACTCCTTTTCCATCGTGGAATAGGCCACTTCCCTTGGTAACAGCTTCCTGCTCAGGTACAAGACTGGGTGCTCTTGGCTCGCAGAGTCCACCTGGCTGAGCACCGCACCGAGGCCGAAGTCACTGGCGTCGGTCTGTACTACAAACGGCCGCGTGAAGTCGGCTGCCTGTAGCACGGGCGGGCTGGACAGGGCGTCCTTTAGGGCCCGGAAGGCTGTCTCGCAGTCCATTGTCCAATCGACTGCAGAGGGCAGCTTCTTCTTGGTGAGGTCCGTCAAGGGCTTTGCCAGGCTACTATAGCATGGAACAAACCTCCTATAGTACCCAGCGGTCCCCAAGAAGGACATCACCTGCTTCTTGGTCCTGGGGGTGGGCCAGGATGCGATGGCTTCCACTTTCTCAGGCTCGGGCTTCAGTGTTCTCCCGCCTACCCGGTGACCGAGGTACTGGACCTCGTTCATGGCCAGCTGACACTTTCCCGGCTTGATGGTCAAACCTGCCTGGTGGATCCGCCTGAGCACCTGTGCTAGATGCTCTAGGTGATCTTCCCAGGTGGGACTGAAGACGGCAATGTCATCCAGGTACGCGGCCGCGTACCCTTCAAGTCCCTTGAGCAGGGTGTTGACCATCCGCTGGAAAGTGGCAGGGGCATTCCTCATCCCGAATGGCATCACCGTGGACTCGTACAGTCCAAATGGGGTAATAAAGGCAGAGCGTTCCCTGGCTTTGCGAGTCAGGGGGATCTGCCAATATCCCCGGCTCAGGTCCATGATGGTCAGGTACTGAGCCCCGGCCAACTGATCGAGCAGGTCATCGATGCGTGGCATTGGGTACGCATCGGCGACTGTGACAGCATTGAGCCCCCTGTAGTCCACGCAGAACCGAGTGGTTCGGTCCTTCTTAGGGACGAGGACTACAGGCGAGGCCCAAGCGCTGTTGGATGCCTGGATCACCCCCAGCTTCAGCATCTCGTCAATCTCCTGGCGCATGTGTTGCTGCACCTCCAGGGAAACCCGATATGCTGAACGCCGGATCGGGGGATGATCCCCAGTGTCCACGTGATGGACAGCCAAGTCAGTCCTTCCGGGCTGGTTGGTAAACAATCCCCGGAAGGGGTGTAGGGTGGCCCACAGCTGGGACCGTTGGTCCTCCAAGAGCTGGTGGCCAACCTCCACATCCTCAATGGATCCGCCTGCCCTAACCTGGGCTAGCATATCTAAGAGGGTTTCCGCTTCTCCCTCCTCGGGCAGGTTGCACACGGGGAGCGCACATGCCTCCCGCTCATGATGTGCCTTCATCATGTTCACATGGAAGGGCTTCCGCCTTCCACGGGCAGGGTCCAGGGTGACCAGGTTGTGCAATGTCCTCTGCAGAGCTGTTCTCTGGCGTCGGGCTCTTGGAGGGCTCGTGGACAACCTCCTCATCGTCTCTGGCCTGAGCATCGGCCATTCCTTTGGCTTTGCTCCTGGTGCTCTCAGCCATTGTTGCAGACTTTGGTCACTGACACAGAACTGACACCTGATGCACCCACACACCTTACAGTATCTGCACTCTGACACTCTAGTGTTGGTCTGGTCTGAAGACCCCAGCAGCCACAGCTGCTGCAGGCAGTCTTTAGTGTCTGGGAGTATGGGTCTCACACTCACACACACTATTATCTCGATCCCACCGCTATGCCACCAATATGTCACGAACCACCGGGGGGGTCACTCAGAAATCCCCCGCGCTGGCTACCAGTACGTCACAATCGGGGGGTAACAAGTGGGGGTCACCCCTCCTTTATACCTCCCGACCGACAGACAGAGCACGTGACGCGCTCTCTAGCGCCCCTCTTATAGTCAGGCCAATTATGGAATTGCCCGACAATAAGCAAGGAGGCCGCTATACTACTTATGCAGATTATTGAAGGGTCCCCGGTGAGAGTAGGGTATATATTCCCCCGACCTCCGCGGGCGGAATATATAAAACCTCCCCGAATCTCACTGGCCTCCCCACAATAATCCTTGGCACAACTCGCTGCCACCAACCGCTTCACGGTAACTATTAGCCGAACACACAGACGTGGGATTCAAGATCGAGATAACAGAACAGCCCAAGATTAATTATATAATTTAATCAGCCTAAAGCACACTAGAAACTACAATATATACAATAGGGAATCTACAGAATATACATAGGTCAGAGTACAGTTACAGATAAAGCATGGTTTACAAACAGGCATACACAGTTCCAGCAGTTACCTTGTGCGTCTGGCCACAGGGGGGCGCTGTAGACCAGGTTTCTAGGATCCTTCCCACAGATGTTTCCTACACGTGACCCCCAGCGAAAGAACACTGGAAAATGGCCGAAGTAGGGTTATCAACCTGGGCAAATCCAGGTCCCCTCCTACCTTAGTGACCTCAGAGGGAGCACTGCTCCACCCCTGGCTGGAGTTATGGACAATATCCACAACATGGAATATGGGCCATAACTTTGCCTGGGAGCGTCGTAGGCGGACGCCAACGCTCTCATTGTGACAGTTATGAATTTAGCTACAGAACGAGAGGACTCATGACTTGTCTACTAGTTCCCCATTGGCTGATATCACGCCTGGGGTACTTCCCAATGTCCTACTCCCATAAAAAAGGTGTGCCAGCATCGTCCGCATGCAGAGACACCATTTTTATGGTTGCCATATTTATCGGAAATATGGCTTGCGAGATATGAACCATATTTTACTGGAGTCATTCTGTCTGGATACTTCCAAGCTTGCTAATTAGATAGCAGCCCCTACCACAGGGTCACGGCAGGGAGTCATCCTGTGTCCATTGTTCCCACATCATCTAATCTCCATATCACAGGAGATGGCCATGGAGGTGTAAGTGGAACACAGACCAGTTCCTTTGACACCTATCTGCTAAACAAACCGTTTATCCCTGTGGTAAATTTTCTGATTGAAGGAGTTGTGTGAAGGAAAGGGGGGGTGACACCAGGAGAGGGCTTCCTGACATAACTTGAATATCATGATTTATCGTCATATCTCCGGATTTACCTCACACTGCCGGTGAAGGGATCATCAAGAGCGGACGTGAGCAGCTCCCGGAGAGCAGATATTGCTGGTGAATGGATTCCTGAGACTAGACGTTGCCAGTGAATGGATTTCTGAGAGCAGATGTTGCTGGTAGGTGGATCACCGAAAACACAATTTGCAAGTGAACAGATTCCTGAAATAGGAGTGGGATGGACTGAGTGGATACATGAACTGAGTGAGATCCTTGGGCTTTGCATGGAGTAGTTTCATATTCAGATGCTATTCTGTGATAAATTCTGTTAAATGGTATTTTGGCCATGAAAGCCTTGTATTTATGGCTCTATCACATCTCTATAGTGTGACTAAGGCTGCGTACACACATCAGTTTTTTGCCATCAGGCGCAATCCAGCAGAAACATGAAAAAACGCATCCGGCGTCTGTTGACGCAGGATGCGTTTTTTCCCCCACAGACTTCTCTTAGCGCCGGATTGCGCCGGATGGCCTTGCGTCCCATCTGGCTTTCACCGGATACGGCAAACGTTGAGGTGAACGTTTTTGTGTCCGGCAAAAAAAACAGATCACGCCAGATCCGGCGCTGTACGGCGTATTTTATAATGGGAGCCTACGGCGTCATCTGTCATATGCCGGAAGCCGGCGCCGTTTCCGTTTTTTGTTTCTGGGCATGCCCAGACAGTGTGTAAATAGTCTCTCTCTCTCTGTCGGTCGGTCTCTCTCTCTGTCGGTCAGTCTCTCCCTCCCTCCTTTATACTGGTTATTACAGAGCTCTTGCTCATTGTCTACTACCAGCGCATGCGCTTGTCTTTTTTTCCCATGTTCATGAACCCGAATTACCCTGTCCTCAGTTAACATACAGTACGATACAGCTTACTTTCCATTCCGGCAGTGTTCTGAGCCATAAGTTGCACACGATATTGTGCCATGAATATAATTTTATTAAAAAGATCCCCTCTTTTCTTTTTTTTCTCTTTTCTTTTTGTCTTTGTATGATGATTCTTGTCTTCACCTTCTCTTTTCTTGTTTCACATACATAAACATCACACATGCTGGTCACACACCCCTCACTCACACCTTTCTGAGCACGTAACATGTAGAACTGTTTGCAGATGTGAGTTCTAGACTCATTCTGTACACTTAATTCAAATCCCCTTCTACATATATATATATATATATATATATACATATATATTTTTTACACATTCAATGCACACACGTCTTTGTCATAATAGATTTTATTATATTTTTTTCTATGACTCTAATTTATAGTAAAGCGGTCCTGGTGGACATGTTTTATTATTCATGAATATGAGTGCATTACGTCTCATCAGATTGAAATGTATAATTTCCCGGTGTTTTTTTTTCTTGATGAGCACATTGGGAGCTTGCTATTTCTTTGGGGACTGCTCCGAGGCAAGTTAGAATTCTTCATTTCTATCTTTGAAGTGCCGCAAGTTTCTCCGGCAGTGACGAGGTGTCTAGGTGTGTTAGGAACATCCCACTGCTACTTCTATTGTTGTTAGATAGATAGGGGATTGCGGTCAGCTCAGTTGATAACTACTCTTGTGGTTTTGTTTTTCCTTGATTAATGGGATTTTTTGTGATCGTCCACGGTTACCAGATCATAACATTTACCTCGACATAGAACAGTCGGTGAGTTGTTATGATCCCCTTGTTAGAGCTCATCAAATTGTTTAATGTAGGTGCTCTGTTCTGCATATTAATATCAAGTGTTATCCTGTCATTATAGCTAATATGTATTTGCCATGTAGTGCATTTACCCTGCATGTCCTGTATCAAATAGAATGCTATGTATCTCAGATATGTTGATTGTTGCACTTTCATTTATTTCTTGTAGTTTTACACTGATCTCATCAATAAAAGTTGTAAAGGACCCCCAGCGTCCGAGTGAATGCACCAATGGGAAAGAGTTTAGCTGTCTCAACTCATTCTTCTAAAGCACAGATTGAGGGTGCCAGAACACGTCTATCGTAATCAAAACGTTAATGTAAGGCACTGTCCTCTGACCAACAACTTGTGTGATTCACTTCCTGCAGTAGCAGTCATTTAGTCACTTCCCAGTGACCTGGGTATGGCACCACACGTCTAACAGGATCATGAGGTAAGGTTCTGTTCTCTAACCATTAAGTTGTCTGCTTCATTTCCGGCAACAGCAGCCATTTAGTCACTCAAATGTGTAAGTTACTCACAAGGTAAGGCACTGCCCTCTAGCCAGTATGTGGTCTGCTTCACTTCCTGCCACCTTCCATCGGTGGTTCATAGTACTTCTCCTGGTATCCTCATGCCGCGCCCTTTACTAAGGTTTGGGGCATGTATGTGTTTAAGTCCATAGGTTGATAATTACATTTCCTCTCTTCCAGACAGAGATCAGATTTTCTCCAGTCCCTTCACAGACAACGGATGAAGCACCAACTATTTTCTCCCTCTCGGAACCGGTTCTGGGCTATTAAGAACTAGGCACAAGATCTTCCGATAAGCATCGATACTATGGAGGACCAGTTTCACCAACGGAATTGCAGTTTCCTAATGGCTCAGTCATTAGGCTCATTCCTTTCCATCTGTCCGGGCCAACTGAAGCTACAAAGCTGTTCTGTCTGTCCTCTCTCCGCAGCAGAATTCTTCGGGGAGCCTCGAATGTACACGCGACTCAGTATTTCCGATGTTAACCTGATTCTCTCTCATCTTCGACACTCAACACCACTGCGAGTGGTCCATTTCCGGCTTGCCGGTTTTCTCTAGCATCATGGACATGACCTCATTGAGTATCAGGCCGTTAAATGTTCTCATCGCCCCTGTCCCTGGTCTGCCTCCCACTACGTCACTTATAGCTATTCTAGATTTAACTTGCAGGTCGCCTAATTCTCCACCCTGCCATATTCTACGAGCAGTTCCCACCACTTGGGCTCAGACGTACTCGTGTATACCTGCGCTTCTCAAGTGGAGTCTCTGCAAGATCATTTAACCTAACATATTCTCAGGCATTTTTTCCTCTTCGCCGCCACTTCTGGATTTGACGTCAAGCCCTGTTTTCTCAACAGTTTTCCAGTTAGCCTGCTACCTTTTCCAAGATAGGTGTCGCTCCTCTGGTTGGATAGCATTTATATCAGCGATATAGGCCCTTCTTCGAGTCCCTTTTAGATGGGTTATCTTCTCCTAATCTGGGTCTTACAGCCCAGGTCACGTGATCATTTTCAGTCATAGGTTCTTTTTCCTCCATAGTGGGTTCTCTTTCTCAAAGCTCACTTCGATGTCCCCTCATTTGAGCCGCATCTCCCCAAGATTCAAGCTCCCACACCTTTTCAGCTATCTAGTACCTATCTAGCACCTTCACATCCAGAGTACGGGATCTCCCAGTGACACGCCATCATAGATGCCCACTCCTTTCTCCTTCTATCACCTCATAGTGGAAGCAGGTATTTGGCTTTACTTAGGTTCCATAAACCACTCATTTTCCAGCGGACGTCTCAGATGTTCCTGTCCTCTTCTAAACACAGGGGAATTATCTCCTGTTTCCTTACCCTGCCTGCAGGCTGTTCCCCTGTCCACTAGGGTAAGATCACTACCCTCTAATTCTGTGGGATGGACAGGTCAAGTCCCCCTATGGCAGAGTCTTCATTACTCACTTCTTGGGTATCTAGACTCTTCTCTCAACCCACCTTTCCTCTACCTTCTAATGCAGTTGGTTTCCCTTTTAGTCACTCTGCAGCAGCAAATAGCCACGGCTCTGTTGGCCTCCATTTGTCCGGCACCCTAGCTCTTCCTTCATTCTTACACGCTCTCAAATAAAGTACCATGGCTAGTTAGTCCGCTTATCTTGGCCTCGACCTGTTGTCGACAGTCTCCTTAGATTCTCAGCTTCTTTGGGCGCATATTCCACAGGAGATAGAGCATTTTCCCTGGTTCTCCTACTCCTTCTTCTAGGATTTATCATCTTCGGATGCGTAATCCAATAGTGGTTCACTACTTTCTCTAGTACTCTGACTCTCTTACCCTAAATTTAGAGTCCCCCCAGGCTTAGCCACTGGGCATCTCTCTTCAGTCGCTCAGCTGTTTTTTACTTACCTAACAAATTACTTTTCAGGGTATTCACGGTGCCCATCTTCTTACCCTTTTTCACCAACAGTCCACTCCTAGCCAGGAAGCAGTTCTTTACAGTGTCTAGCGACAGGTTCTGGTCACGGAATCTCGTCCCTGCTAATCCTGTTTTTGAGTCCTCTTCCCATCCTTGGGGACTGCTTTAGGACATCCCATGGTTTCATTTGTCCCCCAATGATGCAATAGAGAAAAGAAGATTTTGGGTACTCACCGTAAAATCTCTTTCTCAGAGCCTTCATTGGGGGACACAACACCTGTCTTTTTCTTAATACTTTCCGGTCTGTTCCTGGATTCAGGTTCTCCTCCTACTGGTTTTACACTAACTGATCACCTCAGCTCCGGTCAGTGGGTGTATACTGCTGGGGAGGAGCCAACTTTTTCTATAGCATAGTGTCAGCCTCCTAGAGCCAGCAGCATACACCCATGGTTTTCTGTGTCCCCCAATGAAGGCTACGAGAAAGAGATTTTATGGTGAGTACCCAAAATCATCTTTTTCTGTATTATACAAAACACAACTTCACATCTGCTCCAAAAAGGCATCAAATAAGGGGAAAAAGACAGAAAAAAATCAATAATCAGAGAGGATTGTTATTGTGTAGATTGGTGAGGACACCTGCAGAAAACAAAACACAGGATTTATGCAGCATGTCAACATGGCTTTACAGACATGGAAAAGCAACAAAGTCATGTAATGACGCTACATAAGGATGAGAATATTCTGGCTGCTAAGACTATGAATGATGAACAAAAAATAAATCCCCAGGTGCCAACTAGAGATGAGCCGGACTGCAGCAACCCTGGAAAATCAAAAGCCACAGAGGATGCTAGAAGGTAAGAGATGCACGGTCCCCGTCCAGCTGCTGGGGACACCAAAAGGTGAGAGATTCACGGTCTCCATCCAACCGCCAGGAACGCCGGAAGGTAAGAGATTCACGGCCTTCATCCAACCGCCAGGAACACTGGAAGGTGAGAGATTCATGGCCTCCATCCAGCCACCACGAACGCCGGAAGGTGAGAAATTGACGACCTCCGTCCAGCTGCTTTGGGCACAGAGAGTGGAGAGATCCATGGTCTCCAACCAGCCGTCGGGGATATCAGAAAGGGGGAAAGAGATTCATGGCCTCTTTCCAGCAACCAGGGACGCCAGAAGGGGAGAGATTCACGGCCTCTTTCCAGCCACCAGGGACACCGAAAGGTGAGACAGTCACAGTCTCAAACCAGACACCGGGGACACCGGAAGGGGTGGAAGGGGAGAGATTCACGGCCTCTTTCCAGTTGCCAGGGATGCCAGAGTGGGAGAGATTCACAGCCTGTTTTCAACCACCGGGGAAGCTGGAAGGTAACAGATTTGTGACCTCTGTCCGGCCGGTGGAAGAGAAGACAAATGCAGTTTCCTGTCCAGCCACCAGGGACCATGGACGTGGACTGGAGTCCTGTGAATCAATCACTAATTTCTTCTACCAACAATCCTGGAATCAGCAGGAAAGTCCCAGATTTAGATCAGTGTCCTGTAGTCTTAGGCATCTGCTGAATGTTCATCACTGTCACCGCCCCTCAAGAAATCCACTGGGGTGCAGTACATGTGTAGTGCCCCTGAACCCCTCAGGACACTACTAGGTACTGCATCCTGACAAAGATGCAGGGCCTACCCCCAGGGACCTGGAAGAGCAATGCCGGTACCACCTAAACACATAACATCCCCAGTTTCCCACTCCCAAATAGAGATGACTGACTAGTCGATGACCCAATGGAAGGCACCCAGAGGTGGAGCCAGTCCAGTCCACTAGCCGACAACCAGGGGGAAGGGGACAGACACTCAGAGAGTAGAGAGTAGGGAGTCCAGTAGTGACAGTCAAAGGGGACAGACATGTCTCCAGACAGGGTTGTGTAGCAGTGACCTAGGTGGCGTAGGAGAGTGGTTGCCAGGGAGAGTACATCCAGGTACCCCTGGAATCAGAGCACCGACGGGGCACAGGGCCCTAAGTCAGGCGACAGCTTCAGGCAGCCTGACAAATACCTGCACAGTGAGGGGACCTTCACGGATCCCACTGACTCAAGAATCCAGGGGCACCAGCACTAAAGATTGAGCCACGGACCAGAAGAGAACACCGACCCTACAGGGTTCGCACTGCCCACTTTATGGACGGGAGACTTCCAACAGACAGTAAGGGACCCACAAACGCTCCAAGCTATGGGGTCCCACCAACCAGTGAAAGGTGCCGGGGAAAAAGACTACCAGGTCACCACACCGGAACTGGGACAAAAGGGACCAGGGGTCTGAACCAGCTGTTCTCAGTGCCTCAGCTCAACACCACCGCGAGTAAAAACAGAAGTTGCGCTGAATCCCCATCGTGTGGTCTCCCTTCTTTTTGCGCCAGATCCTACCATTCACTCCCTGGGGCCTGGCCCTACTTGAGGAGGGCCTACCATCAAAGCTGCCATCACCATCAGCTCCAGTGGCAACAGACTGTGCAGCGGCGGTTCCATCACCATAACTGCAACCGGCAAGTGGTGTCACGATATAAATCTTTAATCCCCTGTATATAATCCCCTTTAAAAAGCGACCCCCAGGGTCACAGAACCAGGAATCGGCCATTAGACAACCATGACACAGCATCCCCGTACATAAACGGCCCGAGTACCCCATAGCCCTGGGTGACACACATGTGCCACATAATTTGTCCCTCTTTCGGTTTCTCCAAAGTTGGGAGTTATGCTTGTTTAGTGCAGCAGCGCATGCACATAGTGAACCAGCAGGTGTGCACAGTTCAGGATAAGGTTTCAGGTCATAAATGGTGTAGGTCAGGAGATGCACGGTCAGGCAGCGAATATAAGCACTGTATAGCAGTCAGTGTTCATCTGTCACATGGTTGAACCCGAAGAAGACCATCACCAGCTCTGTACACTGGATGTAAGCATTGTGTGTGTGCAGGGAGGGCAGAGTTACCTTTAAAATCTGGCAGATGTGCAAAGGAATTCCCCAGGCAAATGACAGCATCAAATCCCATTCCGGGCCGAGGGATGTCCTGATCCAGAGACAGCCAGTTACCTTCCTCAATGACTGCAAGATGAGAAAATCAGCATGAGAGATTTTATACACCCAATATCATCTACCACAATTATCTGTTGAGTCAAGCTCTCAATCGCCAAAGTTGTCGTCATCATCATCATCCAAACGTCTGACCTGCCCCACTATCAGTCACTCACACGCAATCAATGAACACACATACTCAGCATGGCAGCGCACTGCGGTGAATTAGCACACATACTCGGCATGGCAGAACACCACAATGAATTAATACATGAAATATTGATGTAACCATTAAAAACATAAAGCACTTAGTGATTTTTGATCAAACAGCATAAAAGCCTCCGACCACGTTAAGGTGCGACGAAATATGCACAATCCCTAAACACTAATGTACGACCTCTCCAAGTGCAAAACCAGGCCTGACCTGAATGAGGAGCCAGAAGTGAACCAGGCAGAGCGTGAACTTAAAACCTTGTGTAAGAAAGATGGTTAATAATGGTGCTGAGCCCTGAAGGGGGCCACTCCCCAATATGTACATTAACAAAAGAAAAAATATAAGACCCCCACAATTTTATATGTATAGGTCTGTATATTGGCCACATAGCCAATTTGTACACTTCTACATTCAAGTTCAATGCAAAAGGTGTGCGGGTTATTGTAATAAGTATTGAACGTCATCAATTTTCTAAATGAATATATTTCTAAAGCTGCTTTTGACAAGAATCTCTCACCAGATGTCAGTAACAACCCATCCAATTCTCACAGGCAAATAAATCACACCAGAGATGTCCATTAATTTATGCTATTTTTAATAATGAGAAATGACAGAGGAAAAAGTATTGAACACAGTAAGGAAGAGAAATGCAAGAAGCCCTGGAAAGTCCTGACACCAGCTAAATGTATCAGTAACTAGAAGTAATCCTGCCACTTCATGAAAAATAATATCAGCTGGTTCAACTGATGGCCGATGTCTCATTAGCAAGATGTCACACAACAAAACATCTCATGGTGGGTAAAACGAGTCAGCTGACTCATGACCTTCACAACCTTATTGTTGCAAAACATATTGATGACATTGGTTCCAGCAGAAATTCTAACTACTGAAGGTTCCAGTAAGGCCATCTGGGGCCAGAATTCAGAAATGGAAAGAACATCATTTCACCATTAACCATCCACAACCAGGTGCTTCCCACAAAGTTTCAGAGAGAAGAGTAAAAATAATCAGAAGAGTTGTCCAAAAGCCAAGGACACCTGTGGTGAGCTACAGAAAGACCTGCAATCAGCAGGTACAATTGTTTCACAGAAAACGATAAGTAATGTGCTCCCCCTCCATGGCCTGTATACACTCCCCTTCCATGGCCTTTATGCGCTCCCCCTCTGTGGCCTGTATGCGCTAACCCTCTGTGGCCTGTATGCGCTAACCCTCTGTGGCCTGTATGCGCTAACCCTCCGTGGCCTCTATGCACTCCCCCGCCATGCCCTGTGTGCACTCACCCTCCATGGCCTGTATGCACTCCCTCCTCCATGGCCTGTAAGCGCGCCCCCTCCATGGTCTGTATTCGCTCCCCCTCCATGGTCTGTATGCACTCCCACTCCATGGTCTATATGCTCTCCATTCATGGCCTGTATGCACTCCCTCTCCATGGCCTGTATGCACTCCCCCTCCATTGCCTGTATGCACAATCACCACACAAGACTACATTGCTGAGCAAAAGGCAGGTTCAAGAGCTTTTAAAGTTTGCTCATAATATTTAGACAAGCCTGGGAAAATATAGTCTAGTTAGAAGAGACCAACATTGAATTCTTTGGAGGTCACAATACACACCATGTTTGGAGGCTGTAAAAAGTTCTCATTTATTAAATAATTTATAATATAAGACATCCAGATAATAGATCTATAGAAGGCAGAATCTATCGATAAAATCACTTGAAATAAAGGTATCTGTATTGAATAAAGATAGATGCTGACATTGAATATAAATAGGCTATCTGGAACTTTCCAGAGGAGAGGATTACATCATGTATAACATGCGTTCAGAAGAATATCCCTATATGGATTGGGACAGTTGTATATCAAATGACACGGTGGGAGGGGGTCGCTCGCTCACACTTGCACATGTCGAAGCTGAGCCAGGATCCATTCATCCATCCACCCAAGATGAAGTAACACATGCTGTCAAGGCCTACAGCATATCATCCTTGCCGTCCATTCAGGAACTAAGGAAAGATGGATGAAGATTTCTATTGATTTAGTATGGGCTAATTATCGAACTCTTTACGTAAGCTAACAAAGAATACTATTTTTTCCTTTTCTGTAAATGAACTGTAACTTTATATTTTGGCAACCCTTTTTACTAATATAAAATACATCTATTTATTTTTACATTTTGAAGTCCATTTTTCATGCGCCTTATCACGTATTTGAAGAAAAATATATTTAAGGGATATATTTTTAACATTTGGTGAGCCAGTCATTCTTGATTTTTTTCTTATTTTTTGTACTTATTCCTTCACGTTGCACAACGGGGGACAGCAGTAATGGATATCTCTTGCAAAGTATCAGGAATTGACAATTTATAAAAATCACGCAGGACCTAAAAAAATACGGATAAGTTTCAAGTCGCATGAATGTTTTTAAATGAACTTTGAAGAGTTTGCAAAGCCACAGAAGATCATCCTTTGATGTGTCTTTGAAGTATAAAGAATAAGTCGGTCCATAAAGTATTGGACGTGCTGAACGAGGTGAATCCAGTCTCAGGGGGATCGTCCATTCACGGTTGGGTCATTCCAGGTAAGAAAATGGATTTTATCTCTTCTTACTCTAATCAAAGTAAATTACAGTTCACATACTCAGATATTTCTAATGTAGAGAAGCTCTGGGTAAGCCTTTATGGGAAATGTGAACTTGAGAATTCAAGTGTAGAATGTGCAATGTCTTTTAATAGAGACAAATAGAAAATCAGGAATGTCTGTCATTTAGTCCATGAATTTCACAAGTTAGTGTTAGAAAAATTTAAAGATGGTGGAAACGAACAACCTGAATATTCAGAAAATGATTTTGACTGTAATCAAGATGGCCGCAGACATGTGCTGTCTATTGAAGGTGACCTTGAGGACACCGGAAAAGAAGCAGAAAATTACATAGAGAAGCCAAAAGGGGGTGGAATCTGAGAAGGAAATGACAAAGAGGAGCCAGAAGGGGGAGCAGCCAGAGTAGGAGACGTGCAGAGGGGAGTCAGAGAAAATGGCGATGGTCAGTTTCTAAAAATAGAACAGACTAAGTTAGGAATTAAACTTAGAAAAAATCTTTTAGATATATGCAAATTAATTCCTGCATATGATCCCAAGATACATGTGTGCAGAAATTCAGAAATATTTGAAAGTTTTGTTGAAAAGTTCAATTTAACCAATAGTGAGAAAACTCAGATATTCCATATGTGGATACCACAAAAAAATTTCAGACAGCTGGCATTAAAAAAATGTCTTCTGACAATGAGACATTTGATTGTCCAAATGATGACATCACTAGATTGAAAAATCTTATCTTTTGTGAAAGACATGAAGCTAGTCCAAATTATGAGATGTTGAAGGAATTACAAATTGAACAGAATGAAAGTACGTTCTCATTTATGTCCGTTTTTGAACGTTTATATAGGGCAGTCATTCCAAATGTCAGATTACATTCTTTAATTTACACATTCATAAGGAAATTTAATTTCCTTGATGATACAACCTGTACTATTGCATTAAAGAAAAAGAACCTATTCGATTGTGCGCAATTTATCGATTTTGTTAGAAATCACCAAATTCAATCAAAACAAAAATTAATTAATGCCGTAAAACCAAACCCAAAAAAGGTGAAATTTTATGACAAACCAACATTGTCTCCCAGATCCAAATATTCCTGTGACAATATTTATGAAATTCGTAGGAAATTGCATGTAGATTACAAATCATACAATCCACAATTATCTAAAAATCCTTTTTCACAGAAAAAAAACCCTCTTTCATTGTCTCCAATGAAGAAGAAAATTGTCACAAGATCTGATACTGATGATCTCAGACAAATTATTTTTAAAAGCTTTGAAAGACAAAAACAGGTGATGGATTCTCCTGAGATGTCTTGTGCAAATCCTCTCCCCTTGTCACTATTGAGAAGAATGTCTTCCAGGGAACTTGACACCCAGGGAAAGCTGGTGCGTCCTCGAGACATTCTTTCTCATTTAAAGGAAACAGTTGGGTTACAAGATTTTTTCAAAAATCCCAAAATGGTCTTAATAGATCGGATCTTTGAAGAAAAAAGGTTGGTCTTCAGTTTGGGTAGAAGGGGATTTATGAATTAATAAAATATGGTGATTTGTATTTTGATATTCATAATTATTCATATACAGTGAATATATGCATTACATGTTTTTATATTATATATATATATATATATATATATATATATATATATATATATATATATATATATATATGTGTGTGTAGGTGAATATATATATATATATATATATATATATATATATATATATATATATATATATATATATATAATTATATATAATATGTTCATATAGCATATTATATATTTAAAAGTAGTGATAGTAAAATCAAAGTTATATTTTCATTTAGTTAAATGATAGTTTAATTTTATAAATTAATAATTTGATCTCTGTATATGAATAATAATATTTAAAATTAAATAATAAGAAAAGTATTACTTATTTTAAGTGTTTCATTTTTATTATAAATATGATAATAATTGTATTCTTTTATTTCCCTCAGAATTTTTCAGTAAAGCAGATTGATGAAGTATTACATTTTTATTTATAAATTTATTCTTATCCTCAAACAGGTAATATATATCTTATATTGTGTAAGGCTAATCGAGAAAGCATGTTAAATAATTATTGTTATTTTCTCAGGAGGAAGATCATTTGGTTTTAACATTTTTCTTTTAGGAATATGAATACATATATCTTCTTTAGTGATATTTTGGAATGTAACTAATATGTGTAATCTGAGGTTTTTGGAGTGGAATGCTTACATTTGCTCGCCTTGTTGGAATGTTTTTTGTATTTAACCAAAAGCATGTGACTTTAAATACTGAGCTAATAAAAATAAAAGTGACTGTCTTGTCCTAGGCCAAACATACAGTGTGTGACTATCAAAGGTACCTGTTAGTATATGGGATAAATAAAATGTAATTATTTGTATATTTCAAGAAGTACTTCAAATTAGTATCATATTTTTGAAATGCGCATAGAAAAATTGAAAATCAAAAGGGGATATGTGTTTGTCAATGTCTTTTATGTGGAGAATCCTGTATCTACAGGTGAGGCAGTTTAATTGACTGAACAGCTGTTGACTGAAATTCTATCCAGAGAAGTTTTTGGAGCTTCAAAAAGAAAGAAAAAAAATGGAACATTTTTTTAACTTTGAGGTAATAATATATATATATATATATATATATATATATACAGTGCCAACAAGTAGTATTCAACCCCCTGCAGATTTAGCAGGTTTACACATTCGGAATTAACTTGGCATTGTGACATTTGGACTGTAGATCAGCCTGGAAGTGTGAAATGCACTGCAGCAAAAAAGAATGTTATTTCTTTTTTTTTTTTTTTAAATTGTGAAAAGTTTATTCAGGAGGGTCATTTATTATTCAACCCCTCAAACCACAAGAATTCTGTTTGGTTCCCCTAAAGTATTAAGAAGTATTTCAGGCACAAAGAACAATGAGCTTCACATATTTGGATTAATTATCTCTTTTTCCAGCCTTTTCTGACTAATTAAGACCCTCCCCAAACTTGTGAACAGCACTCATACTTGGTCAACATGGGAAAGACAAAAGGAGCATTCCAAGGCCATCAGAGACAAGATCGTGGACGGTCACAAGGCTGGCAAGGGGTACAAATCCCTTTCCAAGGAGTTGGGCCTACCTGTCTCTACTGTTGGGAGCACCATCCGGAAGTGGAAGGCTTATGGAACTACTGTTAGCCTTCCATGGCCTGGACAGCCTTTGAAAGTTTCCACCCGTGCCGAGGCCAGGCTTGTCCAAAGAGTCAAGGCTAACCCAAGGACAACAAGGAAGGAGCTCCGGGAAGATCTCATGGCAGTGGGGACATTGGTTTCAGTCAATACCATAAGTAACGTACTCCACCGCAATGGTCTCCGTTCCAGACGAGCCCGTAAGGTACCTTTACTTTCAAAGCGTCATGTCAAGGCTCATCTACAGTTTGCTCATGATCACTTGGAGGACTCTGAGACAGACTGGTTCAAGGTTCTCTGGTCTGATGAGACCAAGATCGAGATCTTTGGTGCCAACCACACACGTGACGTTTGGAGACTGGATGGCACTGCATACGACCCCAAGAATACCATCCCTACAGTCAAGCATGGTGGTGGCAGCATTATGCTGTGGGGCAGTTTCTCAGCCAAGGGGCCTGGCCATCTGGTCCGCATCCATGGGTAGATGGATAGCACGGCCTACCTGGAGATTTTGGCCAAGAACCTCCGCTCCTCCATCAAGGATCTTAAGATGGGTCGTCATTTCATCTTCCAACAACACAACGACCCAAAGCACACAGCCAAGAAAACCAAGGCCTGGTTCAAGAGGGAAAAAATCAAGGTGTTGCAGTGGCCTAGTGTGAAGATGTAATTTACCCTCTCACTGTATATGCTGTGATACTATGTCATGATATGTATATTTCCCTGGTTGTATTAGTTGTAATTCATGTATTTCCTTGGGGGAGCTACTGGTCTCAATGTGTCTCTCTCATACAATTGTAGTCTTGGCATCTAATGTGATTATGTAAATAGCCTGTCCTCTTCTTTCCAGAGTTATGTATCTAATCTGTAATTGCATTGGCCAGTGAAGGAATAGTCATTGTTCTTTACAGCAGGGGATCCCTTAATCTACTGTGGCTGGCAGACATATTGGAGCCCTGTGATGGACCAAACCATTGATGATAGGATGTGTGACCCCTACCCCCTGAACAAACATGGTGGGCTGGTCAAGCAGCCCAGACAATGCATTTCCCTTTTTGTAACTTCAGAGTGAGCTGAAACTTGAAGAGAGCAGGAGCCCCAGCCTGGGTGGCTGTGGACACGGATGGAGCTAGGCCTGTGTGGCGGCCCGTGGGATTGTGTGGAACTCTTTGGACTACTGTAAGGACGATTGCTTTGTTATCCGGTCCGAGGATTGTCGGGAAGGGCCCCCGAATCTGTTTTACGTGGACTTATCGTGTGCTGTTCCAGTGTTCTTGTGAATAAACCTGTTGGATCGTCCCTCGGCCTCGTCCATCCTTTGCTCTGTTGTACACCCCCGTCACACCTAGTCAGTCTCCTGACCTTAACCCAATTGAAAACTTGTGGAAGGAGCTCAAGATTAAAGTCCACATGAGACACCCAAAGAACCTAGATAACTTGGAGAAGATCTGCATGGAGGAGTGGGCCAAGATAACTCCAGAGACCTGTGCCAGCCTGATCAGGTCTTATAAAAGACGATTATTAGCTGTAATTGCAAACAAGGATTATTCCACAAAATATTAAACCTAGGGGTTGAATAATAATTGACCCACACTTTTATGTTGAAAATTTATTAAAATTTAACTGAGCAACATAACTTGTTGGTTTGTAAGATTTATGCATCTGTTCATAAATCCTGCTCTTGTTTGAAGTTTGCAGGCTCTAACCTATTTGCATCTTATCAAACCTGCTAAATCTGCAGGGGGTTGAATACTACTTGTAGGCACTGAATGTATATATTATTTAGAATAAAATAAGTTTAGCCTACATAAGTATTAATAAGGAAGAAATTTATACAGAATATATCTTATTCATAGACATATTTCTTTAGTATAGATGTGTTAGGACTCATATCAAAGGTTTACTCTGAAGAATCACATTCTAGAATAAGTATTTTTTTAATGTCTTGACTTTTATACAGTTTGTGTTACTTATTTTACTGATACACAGATTGGTAATCATTTTCTTTTCAAATATGGTCTTGAAGATATACAACACAATTTAATTTAAATTTAATCTTGATATATTAATTTTTTCATAACATCATATTTCATGATATTAAAAGAAAAAGGATTGGTCCTAATTACATATTTATATTTGATTAATATACGTGACTGTCTACACAAAGTTTTAATAATCAACATTAATCAAGTACAAAGAAAAATTATTGGGAATAAAATAAAAAATGGAAGTATGGTAATCACACTGCATTTATATACTAAAGAAGAGTATTCAATGTTACATGAATAAATTATTTCTATAGGTTAATGATATGACAGGTATGGAAATCATATAAGATACTGGTAATATTAAGGTTATGTGTCATTAAGGACATAAGTGTCATATACATAGAAGGCCTTATTTTTCTTCCGATTTTCATTTTTCCTTTTTATTCTTTATTCCTAATTTTTATTTTAATTATTTTTATTCAATATTTAAATTTGTAATCAAAATTTTAATTCTACAATTTTTATTTTTCCTTTTAATTTGTAATATCTCAATTGAGAAAACACTTTAATATTTAGTTAAGTAATATCTAATATTAGAATATTACTTTATTAAATATGAATCACATTAAAAGGAAAAGTCTCAATTTTTGGAAAAAAGAACACTTTATTCATTGATATATTAATTAATTTACTTCCTAGTAATACATTATTCTTACATTAGTATTTTAACACAATAAGGATGAAATATTGGTTATAGTTACACATTTTCTTATATAGTAGGTTATTTAATAAATAATAGACAAATCAAATAAATTAGAGTAATAAAGATGGAAGATCAAGGTACATCTAGGTTTACCTTCCTATATTAAAATATTAGATTTTTAATCAATAATAATAATGAGTAATATGTTTTGATGGAATCATCCAGTCTTTTCTAAAAGGTTATTTGCTTTGGTTTAACATTTTATAATGATCTAACTAAATAAGCCACATTGTTGCCTTTTAAATTTATAATATGATACATGTTATAGGTACATATTATATTATTTCATATATCGGATTCAATTTTAGTTATAGTCAAACACATTGCCACCTATGGATTGGAAAGGTAATTACACCAATGATAATAAAGGGTATTACATGAAAATATTATCATTTATACCATTATACAGTATTATCTCATCATTCTAAGTATCAATTATATTAATACTTTTACGATAATAATAATGACGGTATTATAGTATTAGAGTTATGATATGCTGTGACATTTATTAGTGGTAGTAGCATTACCATATTTGGTATCTAGATTAGGGAATGAAGTCTTCAATCAAGATTACAGAAAGATAAAAGACTTTTATTAATTTTTAAAGTCAAAAGGGATTCCACAAAAAGTTGCAAAAGCTGATATCCAAAAGTCCAAAAGGTAACATCTCAAATAAGACTGTGTTAATTACAGTACACTTACCACTTCTGGACTGCAGCCGGACGGTGATCTTATGATGCCAGGATGGACAATGTTGCAACCCTGACATGTTCTGTGCATTAAGACCTCACCACAGTTACCAAGGAGAATACGAAAGTGTTAAAGTTAACCCCTGTCATGCTGACCAAGAACGTCTCATCACCTGTTCCAGGAATGACAACAGGCAGCACAGAGGATAAAGGTGACTAATGTAAATTACACTGCACAGATATCAGAGGCCTATGCTATTCTTCTACACATATGATCTGTGTTTATCAACATTGATTATGGACTTTGATTAAATATATGGACTTTGCAATAAAGAATAAAGTTTATGGATCTAACAATGATAAACGCTATATGGGACTGTATTAAATTGATAACCAATCATCTTTTATCAAAGGATCTATTTCAAAAGACTGTGTTTATGCCAGATTACATCGGAGATAAGAAGACATCATCCCAAAGGACATCAGATGGTGACCGGATCGGTTTTGCATCTTTTTAGGTTTAGGAAAGTATAAATATGTATTTTATATGATTATCAGTCACGGCCTACCATAACATGAATTCACATTATTATATTGTTGAACATACAACATGAATAATGCAAATTGATTATTATTATTTTTATTATTATCATTGATATTAATCCACTATCGCCAAAGGAAGGAAAGAAGATCTGTTATCTTTATGATGTATTAATTTTATTTGGAGGGTTTCATGTAGATTTTCCCTCCACATGGGGGAATTGTAAAAAGTTCTCATTTATTAAATAATATATAATATTATTATATTATATATTATTTAATAAATGAGAACCATCCAGATAATAGATCTATAGATGGCAGAATTTATTAATAAAAGCACTTGAAATAAAGGTATCTGTATTGAATAAAGAATGATGCTGACATTGAATCTAAATAGGCTATCTGGAACTTTCCAGAGGAGAGGATTACATCATGTGTAACATGCGTTCAGAGAAATCTCCCTATATGGATTGAGACAGTTGTATATAACATGACACGGTGGGAGGGGGTCGTTCGCTCACAATGGCACATGTCGAAGCTGAGCCAGGATCCATTCATCCATCCACCCAAGATGAAGTAACACATGCTGTCAAGGCCTACAGCATATCATCCCTGCTGTTGATATAGAAGGGTTAATAGTTTCTCTATTTCTTCATTAAAGATTTATTGTTATTAGTAAGTATATCTGATGGTAGTTCATAGTCATAGAGCCTTCGGAATAAGAGACTAGATCAAGGATTATTATTGTCTCTAAATGTTCTTCTTGTCTCCTTCTTATCTCATATGCACGACTCTACATTTTTGTTTTGCTAAAACTTAAAGGTCATATGAGCAACTTGTAAAGTCCAGCTAAAAGCCTTATTTGCAAAATCACATTGATCTGTAAAATGGTATAAATAAACTGTACGTTGGTTAAATAAACAGAAGAAATTGATCATGCCCACATGGATGCTGGTCTTTTCTCTCCGAGCGCTCGATCTGGATTAAGGTCTGAAGAGGCCTAATTCAGAGGACCTCACTGGTGATCCCATAAGCTGACTTGTGACAAAACAGAACAGCTACAACAGTTTTTGGTGCCCAACGTGGAGCCGTGGCCAACCAGCCTATTCGGAAGAAGTTTTGGGGACTCTTGAGACAGTGAAATTTCAGCTGCAGCAAGGTGAGAAGCTTTATTCTTACACTTCATTTCACTCTCTCTGATTTCCTGAATATTCTGGGTAAGGCTGTACACACGGTTCAAGAACTCTGGCATCACCAGTGAGTATTGTTTTTTTTTCTTTTCATGCATGTCTGAATGAGAGTTGAAATATAGAGTAATAAGATAATCTGTTGTCCGTCCATTAACTGATTGCATAGAGTGCATAGCAAGGAATTTGGGACAGTCTCTGTATAATTGCATTTGCTGTGTTGCTGTGTTTTGTGTTTTACTTTGGCCATCTTTGCATCTTTGATGGGCAATACACTGGTCTAGGGATTTGTGTTCATAAGTGGTTTCATATTAATGCCTAGATAAAGTAGGCAGGCAATAGGTTGTTGTATATTGATGAGAAGCCTCTGAATAACAAAGTGACAAGTAATTGAGATAAGAGACTTGGTGAAATAATATGTATGTATAAGTCTAATGGTTATAGGTCATACTGTGGACTGTGAAAAGATGTTCCGGTTATGAAATATCACAGGGCATAGCCATATAGAGTATTTGAGTGGATACCTGACATATGTATTTTTTTTTTTTTTTTTTTCTCCCATCAGTGTCAAGAGCGGTTTAGATAATTTTATTTGCATGTGAGGTTAACTGATCCTTGGAAGGTGTATTGTTACATATGCTTCTGGAATCAATGAATGAGTAGGACAAGTGGTCCTGGGATCTGTCCTTATAGTGAGATATTGTGTGTTTCTTCCCCTCAAAATGGGGATGAAGGTTTTATAGCAAAGTAGAATATTAGTGCTGTGAAGGTATATAAGTAGTCTCAATTTTCTGCTAGGATTGTGTATTATACCAGTGGGTATTAGGGATGTTTTGGGAAAATTGAATCTGGATCTGGACAAAGAATTCTTTTTGAGATAACACTCTTGCTAAACAAACTGTGAGCTACTGACATTCTGTTGGGAGGGGTCAAGTGAACAGCTGCGCGATTTTCTGCCCTCTGTGAGAAGTCAGCTCTGTTAATTGTATTGGTTTAACTCTAGTTTACGTTCGTTGCTGGAATACTTTGGAAAGGACCAGCATGAAGTACCCAACTGCACATCAGGTTTGAAGAAGTGGGTTAGAGAGCCGTGTGGCCTTCCCACTTACATGGAGGTGGTCTAGCAGGTGAGAGGACTATCACACCTGGTCCTTCCTGCTTTAGTCATCTGGTCTATTGGGTGAGAGAGGTTTTTTAACCCTTCCCAATACGCCCTACAAGTGTAGCAGGTGAGAGTGAATGCTGATTGAGCCTTCTTGCTACCACTTGAGAGCCCATTCTGACTTGCCAGGAGACGTGTGGCCTGTTAACAAGGTTCAGGGACACTGAGAGGGCATTTGCAGAAAGGTGGGCTGTGTGGGAATAAGTTGAAGCCATGGGCAACTTGTTCAGTGTGCAGCGTGGGGCTCCAGCAGGATCCAAAACAGCCAAACAGATAGTGCAAGAAAGAGAAGGCAAAGAAGCAGTGAAAAATGTCAGACCGATACTCAAAAAGGCAGACATGCCAGAGTACGGATGTTTGGATGTTGAGAAATGGCACAGATTCAGGGAAGAAAAGAGAGGTTGGATAAAAGATAAGAGGGTAGAGCAACAAGTAAATAAATGGTGTCGTGTGGCTGAAGAGGTGCAGCATTGTGGATATAAAGAGACCACAGCGGGAGATAAGGTGTATTATGAATGTTTTAATGCACCAAAAGCAGGAATTGTGACTGCTACCGCCCCCCCCTTCACATAAGCAGAAACCCAGACCAGATGAATGGACTTGTAAACATTGTAGTCAGAGAAACCCAGACTGGAGGGGTACTTGTGCTACGTGTAATGTTACTCGCCCTAAGCAGATTGCACTAAATCCTGTTCGAACCAGGTCATATGTGATGACAGAGGACGCTGACTCTGAGACAGAGGTAGTGAAGGAATTGAGTTTTACGGAGGAAGCTGACGGTGAGGAAAGGAAAGAACGCCTTGGGACCAGTACAAAAAAATCAGATACATCCCGACCGAGGAAGGTCACAAGAATCAGACAGACACAGGAATATCATCCCTGGAGCCCCTCTGACCAGCTAGCTATGTTGAAACAGTTACCTGACCCTGAAAACCAACCTTTCCTATTTTACAGGCAAATACAGACAATACAGGTAACTTATAAATGCACTTGGTCAGACCTCGAGAGTTTGGTGACTGCAAAGGCAGGTGACGTGCTGGGACACATAATTAAGATGCATACTGATATGATAAAGGAGCAATCATGGGTCATGGATGTTCAGTCTGAGAGGTCTGGAATGACGTACTGTGAGGCATTGAAAGGATGGGCTACCAAGAAACAAACAGAGCAGTCTGTACTGATGACTGACGTGACACAGCAAAAAGGGGAGAGTATAGAGACGTACTTTGGGAGGTTACAGCTGAAGTGGACAGACATGGGATACAGTGCAAGAAACGATCTTGATATCAAAATATTGGTGAATGCATTCATTGACGGTATGAATAAGTTTTTACGAGAAGCAGTACAGACAGCCAGACCTGAGTGGAGAAACATGGACCCAACAGACCTTCTGCAAGTAGCTAAGGGGGTTGAACTGACAAAATGCAAGCGACCAGTTATGTATGCTAGAGCACAAGGAAGACAGTGGAAGCAGAGGGGGGGGGCACCAGGTGACCTAGCGACCGTACAGTGCTGGAATTGTGGACAGAATGGACATTATGCCAGACAGTGCAAAAACTCCAAAAAGGAGAGTGAGCAAACTGATCTCCCTCTTCCCTTGCCTCTGACCTAGGAAACTGGTAACCCAGTGACAAATGTGTACCCTGTTTTCGTTCCCTCAGGACCTGGTCCCACCTTACTTACGACCATAACAATGCCAGGGGGGAAGGAGGCAGAATTTTTAATTGACACTGGGGCAGCCGGCACTGTGGTACATAAAAACCTGATAAAGCCAGATATGATTACTGACGAGACTATGGAGTGTGTCGGGGTGGAGGGATTGGTGTCTGAAACTCCCTTGACAAAACAGATGAAGCTGAGATTACAAGATAGCCAGGAAATTCTCACAAAGCTTATTGTTAGTGAAAACACTCCTATGAATTTGCTGGGGGCTGATGTGTTAAGTGCTATCCAGGCTACCATACAATACACCCCAGAAGGTATTACAGTCACAAGTCCCCTCTCTGACAAACACTTGTGCAAGATTGCAGCAATGGTGTACATGTCCAAATCTGCGAGAGTGTCCGATACCAGAACTAGTGAAGACATAGCAATGCAACAAGTTCCAGACATTAAACATAGAAAGAAAGATGGAGCTTGCAAGGCAGTTAGTGTAAAAATATCCAAAATTTTATTATACAAATTTCTTATTATATTAAAATAGTTACCTGCTCGCCCAGGGGTTACTTTTAGAAGGGCGCCGACCATCAAGAATATTATAGCTCCCAGCAGGTTAAAAGCACCTCTGCTGATGAAAAAAATAGCTACCATAATTGGCTCCTATAGATGCGGTCTCAAAAATTGTCTCTGTTGTAAAAGTATTTGCCACAAAAGGACCACTTTCTGCTCTCAGGGGGGCTCAGAAAATTTCCCCATCAGAAGTCGTTTAACATGCCAGTCGGACTTTGTTATATATTTAGTAGACTGTGTGTGCGGAAAACAATATGTAGGAAGGACGAGTCAGGCCCTCCACAATAGGCTAAATTCACATAGGCACAATGTGAAGATAGGCTATATGCTCCACGGACTCTCTAAGCATTGCGCTCTGAAACACAATAAGGGGATGGTTTTTAATATTACACCAATAGAGCAGATAGCCCCAAATGCCCCCAATAGAATGGAAACCCTGAGCAGAAAGGAGACCTTTTGGATCAACAAACTAAATACATTAAAACCCTTTGGTCTAAATGAGGTCACTGACTTGTTTTATTAATTCGTTTTTATCCCCTATCAGTTATGAAGTACCCTTTTATCTGGTTTTATATAGTGGCTTGGCCGTTGTTTTTATATCTAGTGCTAACAAACTTTTTACCCATTTATTCTGTTTTATTGTATGTACTTTTATATTGACACTGTCCTATATATATCTACAATAAGTATAGTCTTATTGTTTTACCATTTATTATTTATTTCTATTGCGTTTCTGTATTAGTCCCCTATGTTCCTCCATCTCTCGTTAATACTCTTACTCTTCATGCAAATGACTGCTACATGCATTTGGTAAACTTTTTTTTTTTTTTTTTGCTGTCTCTCTGCACTCTTTGCACTCATTGCCGCTAGATTGACAAAACCTCCCTGTCTGCTTGTCTAGCGCAAGCGCATTGTATCTGGCTTGCACTGTAGTGAACTCTGGTGTCACCCCTCGTTTCCTTGAACTTGTATCACCTCTATTGTGCAAGTGCCCTAGTTTTTTTTTTTTTTTTTCTTTTTTTTTTTCCACTCACTCACTTATTACCGGAGCATGTCTCCTTTTCAAAAATAGAATGCATACTAAGCATTAGAAAGTAAAAATCCCTGGACGTCATTTTTATATAAATGTCCCCAACCCCCTCTTTTTTAGTGGTTTCCTCACTGAGCCCGCTCTTTTTGTCATTGTCGGACATTATAAACATTTTTAATCAAAATAATTTTCAATCGCAGTGCCCTTGCAGTTCCTCATTCTTTATAGTTTTATTTATAAATAAATAAATTTAAAAAGATTTTTTTCACGTCCCTCTGGATATTCACTCACGATCGCTGTATCCCCATATATAGTTCAATATATATATATATATACTTTTTTACACATTGTTTTGATTTTTCACTCTAAATCTCTGTATCCCCATGTAGAGTAGAGGACTAAACACTAATAAATTCACCTATACTTCATAGGTTCGCACACCATCTTGAACACATCCCTCACATTTCTTCCCCCCCTGACTTTATTAAATAACACGAGGAACAAGTGTTTTCATGTCTTTATTCATTCATTTATTTATTTATTTTTTATTTCTTCAGTACTCCCTTTGTTGGAATTATCCATGTTTCTTGGGATCATGCTCTATCAGACACTTTTTTCTGTTATTCACGATCGTTCCATCTCCCCCTTTTTTTTTTTTCTTTTTTTTTTTTTTTTTACCATGTGGCTCTGAGTCATCAGCTCTGAGTCATACAGGCAGTCCTTAATGCATACATGGCTGTTTGCTCCTTATATATAGGTCCAAGCGGCCTTGCTGTAATATGATTTCTTTTCCTGAGGAAGGAGACGGATGTCTCTGAGACGCGTAGGAACTATCCAATAAAAAGGAAATCTTTTAATTTACACGCATCAGTGGTTTTCAGCGCGGCATAAACCCGGTCTTTTCTTCTACCTGTGTGATACACGATACCAGAACTAGTGAAGACATAGCAATGCAACAAGTTCCAGACATTGTATGGGCAAAGGGAAAAACTGATGTTGGTCGGCTTCCTATTCCCCCAGTCATGATAAAATTAAAAGAAGGCTCCACTCCTCCTTGTTTAAAACAGTATCCCTTAAGCCCAGCCAAATCAATGGCCCTGACCAGAGATATAAGAGAATACGTGGAAGCAGGGGCTCTAGTACAAAGGTCCTCCCCCTGTAACACTCCCTTGTATCCAATCAAGAAAAAAGGGCCCAAAGGTTCCCCTGACACGTACAGAATGGTGCATGATTTGAGAGCTGTCAATGCTGTCACTGAGAGTGTAACACCAATTGTTCCAAACCCACATACATTACTGTCACAAATCCCAGGGACCTCCAAATGTTTTACAGTAATTGATTTGGCAAATGCATTTTTCTCTGTGCCTCTACACCCTGACTGTCAGTATCTTTTTGCCTTCACACATGAGGGGAAACAGTACATGTGGACAGTCCTCCCGCAAGGAGGAATGAATTCACCTACCATTTATTCTACAACTATGGCAGGAATTCTGGAGCGGTGGCAACCGCCTCATCCACAGGTTACGCTATTGCAGTACGTGGATGACCTTTTGCTCTGCTGTCCAGACCAGACGTCCTGCAAGGAAGCCACAATTTCTTTGCTGTGTTTTCTGGCAGAGAATGGTTGCAAAGTTTCACATGAAAAATTACAATACTGTAAGCAAAAGGTAACATTTTTGGGTCACTGTATCTCTGAAGGTACAAGACACCTGACTGAGGAGAGAAAACAAGCAGTCCAAAATCTCTCCTTACCCAGGTCCCACCGGCAACTGCGCACCTTTTTGGGCTTAGTGTCATACTGCAGGCCTTGGATAAGGTCTGCCTCGCAAATGATGCAACCCCTCTATGATTGTCTGTCATCTGACCCCTTTGACCTCACTCAGGAAGCTATTGATTCCTTTCATTCCCTTAAACTACTCATTGTATCTGCCCCGGCCCTGGGTATTCCAAATTACGATCAACCATTTTTCTTGTTTTGCACAGAACAGGGAGGGCATGCGACAGCCGTCCTCACACAGCAACATGGTGACAAACAAAGACCAATAGCTTACTACTCAGCGCGATTGGACCCAGTTGTCAGAGGGTCACCCACGTGTGTCCGTGCTGTAGCGGCTGCTGCAGTACTGCTAGGGAAAGCTTGCGAGATCACATTGACATTTCCCTTAACAATTTACTCCCCGCATGACATTCATGCTATACTTGTGCAAGTCCAACCAAAACACCTGTCTATGGCCAGACAGCTCAGACTTGAATGTGCCCTTCTGATTCCTGAGTATGTCACCCTCAAGAGGTGTAATGTTCTGAATCCAGCCACCCTTTTGCCAGTAGATTCAGAAAAGGGGGAATTGGTGACAATGGTAGCAAGTGAGGATGAATATTTTGACATGACGCACGAGCATGACTGCATAGAGCTGATGAGTCAGGAGACAGCAGGTTTTCCACATGTCTATGATACACCTATTACTAATGCAGATTTTGAGTTTTTTGTAGATGGCTCCAGATACCACCTGGATGGGAGATTCTACACTGGATATGCAGTAGTATCCTCGCATGAGGTAATCCGAGCTGAACCACTCCCGCCGCACATGTCCGCGCAGGAGGCGGAGCTAACAGCACTCATTGAGGCGTGTAGAGCGGGGTCAGGTAGGAAAATTAATGTTTATTCAGACTCAAATTATGGATTTGGGATCTGTCATGATTTTGGCCCTATCTGGAGAAGTAGAGCTTTTCTTACGTCAGCTGGTAAGCCTATTAAAAATGCAGAATTGGTAAAACTGTTAATGGAGGCACTAATGTTACCAGTCCAGGTTGGCATCATTAAGGTGAAAGCACACACAAAAGGTGACTCACTGGAGGTAGCGGGCAATAGAAGGGCGGATGCAGCTGCGAAAGCAGCGGCAAAGAGGCCTAGGGATCAGAGGATAGTGGCAGGGAGCCAGCAAGTCCCAGCCACAGTGAGTCTGGATGTCCTGAAATCCCTCCAGCATCAGGCTGCCCAAACAGAGAAGGAACACTGGGAGAAAATGGGAGCTGGGCTGAACTCGAATGGAGTATGGGAAAGTAAGGACAGGTTGTGTTTACCAAGGTCCTGTTCCCTATGATGGCACAAGCAACACATGGCCCCACTCACGCCTCAAAAAGTCACATGTGTAACCAGGTGAATGCCTTCTGGATCGCTCCTGGCTTCAGTTACGTAGCCTCCAAACACGTACAATCCTGCATTATCTGCGCACAACACAACCCAGGTAAAACAGTAAAAGTCCCTAAGAAAGCAACACCCAGACCGCTCTATCCGTTTCAACGACTGCAAATAGACTACATACAACTACCCAAGGTAGGAGTGTATGAATACGTCCTGGTATGTGTAGATCTCTTCTCAGGATGGGTTGAGGCCTATCCAGTAAAATGTGCAAATGCTAAAACAACTGCAGAAAAACTGATGAAGGAACTAGTCTGTCGGTATGGCATCCCAGAAGCCATAGAAAGTGACAGGGGTACACACTTCACTGGAGAAATAATGAGGGACATTATGCAGGCCCTGGGAATAGAGCAGGCATTCCATACCCCTTATCATCTACAGAGCAGTGGAAAAGTAGAGAGATTAAACGGGACACTTAAACTAAAAATTCAAAAGGCCATGGCAGAGACAGGAAAGAATTGGGTAGAGTGCTTATCCCTGGCACTCTTTTCAGTCAGACACACTCCAAATAGAAAGACAGGCTTGTCTCCTTTTGAAGTCCTTTTTGGTAGTGCCCCAAAAACAGGTCTCTACTTTCCACAAGTGTTACAGATGCAACACGGCACTATGACAGCCTATGTCCAGGCCTTACAGGAAAGACTTAATGTGGTGCATAAACATGTATTTTCATCCATTCCAGATCCCAATGCAAGTGCAGATGTGCATCAGCTGAATCCAGGTGATTGGGTGGTCGTGCGCAGACACGTGAGAAGGAGCCTAGATCCACGCTTTGATGGCCCATTCCAAGTCCAGCTGACCACATCCACCTCAGTGAAACTTGAGGAAAAACCCGCCTGGATCCACGCCAGTCACTGTAAAAAGGTCACTCCACCGGCAGAATGACAGTTTTGCTAATTATCCTGCTAGGTGTAGCAGGGTTGCTGCGCCAAACAAAGACACTGAGCGAACTTTTAACTACGGACTGGGATAATAAACTCATTCGCCACCATATTTCTCGAACTGAGGACATGGAAGGAGAAAAGCCAAAAGACTGTTGGATCTGCACACACAGTCCTATTTCTTCAAAGACTATGCCTTATTTAGCCTTACCTCTGGAACCACAGGAGGTGTTGGTACCAGACTGTATACACAATGAAACCTGGACTCAATCTAGATTTTTGGGAGAAGATGTACCTCGTGATGTATCTGCTACATTGACTATAGTTGGATGGGTCACTAAACCCTGGTTCCAGCTAAATATCACACGACCCGATGGATACTCGTGGTGGATGGAATACAATTCAGACAAGGGCATAATTGCCAAAATAAAGACTAAGATTCCTCATTCGGGCCCCATTCCTCATGATGGATTATGGTTCAGTCTTCAATACAATGGTGTTGGAAATTGTGGAAAAGACAATAACTGTTTCTATATACATACACATGACTTAACCAAGGACAATGAGACAGTATATCAGAAGGGTATTGAGGGCTGTACATCATCATTTATTAGAAGGACTTTTAGGAGGGAGCGGGGTAGCTGTATCTCGGGTATGACCGGAAAACAAATGAACAATACATGGTGTGCTCATAAAGTCATGAAGGGGCTTCTGAATCTGCTTTATTGTGTACAAAGTCAAACTCACTTTTGTATTTTCCCAGAGGGAGTGTTTTGAACCCTCTGTAGTTTACTATGGACCCCAAATGGCCTCTGCTGACGGGGAGTAGGTGTCCACACTGAGGGTGGATGGGTGAAGTGGTAGGAAGACCCCTCATGGGTACTAGGCCCATGAGCCAGCAGCTCCTGTTTGGACGCCTACTGACCCTGTAGTGAAGGTTATACCATTTACAAAAGGGGGAAATTGATATAGAAGGGTTAATAGTTTCTCTATTTCTTCATTAAAGATTTATTGTTATTAGTAAGTATATCTGATGGTAGTTCATAGTCATAGAGCCTTCGGAATAAGAGACTAGATCAAGGATTATTATTGTCTCTAAATGTTCTTCTTGTCTCCTTATCTCATATGCACGACTCTACATTTTTGTTTTGCTAAAACTTAAAGGTCATATGAGCAACTTGTAAAGTCCAGCTAAAAGCCTTATTTGCAAAATCACATTGATCTGTAAATGGTATAAATAAACTGTACGTTGGTTAAATAAACAGAAGAAATTGATCATGCCCACATGGATGCTGGTCTTTTCTCTCCGAGCGCTCGATCTGGATTAAGGTCTGAAGAGGCCTAATTCAGAGGACCTCACTGGTGATCCCATAAGCTGACTTGTGACATAACAGAACAGCTACAACACTGTCTATTCAGGAACTAAGGAAAGATGGATGAAGATTTCTATTGATTTAGTATGGACTAATTATCGAACTCTTTACATAAGCTAAAAAGAATACTATTTTTTCCTTTTCTGTAACTGAACTGTAACTTTATATTTTGGCAACCCTTTTTACTAATATAAAATACATCTATTTATTTTTACATTTTGAAGTCCATCTTTCATCACGTATTTGAAGAAAAATATATTTAAGGGATATATTTTTAACAGAGGCCAAAAGGCAAATCACCCAAAAAAATACCGACACCAGTGAAGTGTGAAGATGGGAACAGTACGGAGTGAAGCTCTTTTACATCATATGGCACTGGCAAACGTTTTATACATGAATGGACAAACATACTGAGACATTCTTGGTAAAAATCTACTGCCATCTACCAGGATGATGAAGATGAAACGAGGGCAGACATATCACAAGAAAATAATCCCAAACTCAAAGCCAAGGAAACTCTCAACTGGATTCAGAGAAAGAAAACAAATCTGCTAGAATGGCCGAGCTGATTACCAGAGCTGAATCCAATAGAAAATGTATAGAACGAACTAAAGCTTAGAGATCATAGAAGCAGTCAGGACCTGCAGCATGTGAGGAGTGTGTGTGTGGAAGAATGGCCCAAAATCCACCTGAGCAATACAGATGACTAGTGTTGCCATACAGGAAGTGTCCTGAAGCTTCATCACCAGCAAAAGATTTTGTATGAAGTATAAGATGGTCAACGGTAAAATCCTGGAGGGGAGATATTTTTCACTGAGGATATTCGCTTTGTTGATGAGAAACCCAGAATATAGGCTCTGGCATCACTATGGTGCAGGGAGTTATCCTAGACCATCAGAAAGGCTGGGTTTTTGACAACAGTTTAAGAGATGGATGGGATGGCTGTTCACATATTGCTATCTTAGGGTGTGGTCCAGCATGTAAAGTGAAGGCTTCTGGCATCACTTTGTTCTGTGTATGGAAGTAGCAGACCTCCAGACCTAGCTCTTGTTGCAAAGAGTAAACACTAGTTCAGAGGAGGTGGACCCCACAGATATATGGACCAAGTACTGTTTTGTTTTCTTTATGCCGGAAAGGCTGTTCATATTTACTTTATCCGGTACTGGTTTTTGAAGACTTTGATAAAACCTGCTGAAAATGTAAATGAAAAAGCTTTCCTCTGTCTGCCTCATGAAGCAGCTAAGTGAGCCGATCTAGCACAATCTTATTCAATAGATTGCAGGAAGGGTGTTAAACACTTTGTGTGTCACTTATCATTATCACTCATAAATTATGGACATTTATGGTTTGATTTCTTTGCCTGTGTGGATTGGGTGAGAAATTCATGTCAATAGCACTTTTTAGAAATAGATTTACTTAGAATATTGGTGATGTGTTCTGTTGTGAATGTCAGTTATGCTTTAGCTGCTGTGAGGCTCCCTCTTGTGGACAGGAATGGTTTGGACAGAGACCAGGTGTGTTGGAGAAATGGGCATTTCCATTGCTAACTCTCTGCCTAGCTAAACCTTGGTCTCTTTAGTTTACCAGCCTGCTCATCTTGCTCCAGACTACATCTTCCTCAGATAAGTGCTTGGTTCTTTCTTTTGTTGTTTTGTTCCTTTTTGTTCTTATCTGGGTTTGTCATTTACTGTGGTTGTTTTCAGTTTATTTGCATGCAGGAATTTTCGCTCTCTGTGCTTAGCTGGGAAGCTCCCTGCAGCTATGTTTGGAGTATTGCTCCTATAAGTCCATGTGTTTGTTGCTTCTTGAATTTGTAATTGTTCCTGCTTTCCGTTCATTGGTTTGACAAGAGCACCTGATATAGGACAGAGTTCAGATCCAGCGATCTGAGGACTTTTTGAACTATCAGGTTCTTGGATTTTTGTAGGGTTTTTCTCTGGCCATCATTAGCCCCTTACCTATCCTTTCCTATTTAGTCAATGGGGCCTCACCTTTGCTAATCCTATCATCCATCTGTGTATTGTGTTTTCCTATATCACCGTAGTCTTTGAATGTGGGGGGCTTGCTATATCTTTGCGGTCTATTTCTGAGGCAGAGAGTTATTCATCTTTCCTTCCTTTAGGATAGCTAGTTCTCCGGCTGGGTTTGCGGTGCATAGGATGTTAGTTCACCCCTCAGCTACTTCTAGTGTTGATAGTTAGAAAGGGGATGGCGGCCAGTTTAGTTGCCAATGCTCTTGTTACCTTTTTTGCCAATGATCTATGGTGATCTTCCATGGTTCCGGATCATAACAGTGTTCAATACTAATTTCACACGCTGTTTCTATTATATCACATATAAAATAAAATATCACAAGTATATATATATATATAATATACACACACACACAAATATTACCCTCTATCCATACATGCATAATTCTCGAACCTCAGTAATCCATGCATAAAGCTTCATCACTCATCCATACACATCTTTAGTCTGCATCATATAAGTATGATGCAGTGAATTAGACCAGAAGGTAACTGTAAACAATGTTTGTGTTTCTTTTCACCTACATCCCTATATTACTTCATTTTTTTTACAAGCCACTCTAATCCCTAAACCTAGTAATGAACTATTCATATCTCCCTCCATCCTCCCCACCCATCTCACCTCCTCCTCAGATCTTTTCCTCCACATTACAACACCCTCTGTCTCTAAACACACACCATCACGTCTGTTGTGTATACGTTTTCCAGTTTGGAGCTCCCTCTTGTTGTCAGTGCTAGTGGTGCAGTTGATGTGTGGAACGAAAGCCACACACCTGTGGAGGACTGGCAGTCAGGGTTAGGCTGCTATCACACATCCGGTTTTTGCTGTGCAGCACAATCAGGCTCTTTGCAGAAAAAACGCAACTGTTTTTTTAGCCGCCGGTTGCGTTTTTTCCGCATAAACTTTCATTAGTGCCGGATTCAGCCGCATGGCCTTGCATTCGGTCCGGTTTTTGCCGGATGCGGCATATTTAGCTGATGCGGCGGACGGATGGAACGTTTCCTGGCACGTTTTTTGTCCGGCAAAAAAAAAGCATTGCGCGGCATCCGGCCGATACGGCACTTTTTCCAATGCATGCCTATGGACGCCGGATGCGACGCAGCAAAAACCACATCCGGCCGCCGCATGCGGTTTTTTGCACTGCACATGCTCAGTAGTGTGCCGCAACTGGCAAAAACCGGACGGGCCGCATGTAAAAACTTATGCAAAGGATGCGGTTTTTTCTCCACATGCGTTGCATAGGTTTTAGAGCCGGATTTAGCCACACTGCTAAAACCAGATGTGTGAAAGCAGCCTTAGATTGAGCTATTTAACTGAGTAGTTTTCTCTGCTTACTTGCCGGTGGCCAATTGTTCCTGTGTGTTAAGGACATTCTGTAAACCAGCTCTGCTCCCCTCCAGAACTCCTCTCAGATAAGTGGTCTTTGTACCTCTGCTGTTTGTTTTCCACTTTCTTGTTGTTTTCTCTGCTTTGATACTAATGCATGATTCCTATTTTGTCTGTGTGGAGTTCTTGGTGGAATGGGATCATTCCCTGCTGGGAGTCTGTATACTTAGCTCCATGATTCTTAAAGGTTTGTATTTATCATGCTTGGTATTAATTCAGTCCCTCATCTGTATTAGTGTTTTTTGATCCCAGTAACATCTGAGTGTTGGTAAAGTGGGGGAGAGGTTGTGTGACCTCAGGATTTTTCCATATCAGAAGTGCTGGTATATATTAGGGTTTTTACGGCTGCAGACAGTTGCCCTTTCCTATCCTTTCCTATAAAGATAGTTTGGGCCTCACTTTTGCTGAATCTGTCTTTTCTGGCTTTTTATTGTATTTTTCTATAATCACCGTAGCCTTTACATGTGGGGTGATCTATCTTTGGGGACTACTCCGAGGCAGATTAGCTTTCTTATATGTCTGTGAGATTATTTAGTTATCCGGCTTTGTCAAGGCGTCCAGGTCATTGTATGCACGCCCCACGGCTACTGTTAGTTGTGTGTCAGGATTAGGTCTGCAGTCCGTTAAGTTAACAGCCACTCTGTCACCTTTTTGGGATTACGCATTTTTTGATCCTCCTCGGTCCCTGAATTATAACATTACCATCGGCCTAACCTAGATTCCAGGGTACTCAAAAGAAGGAAAAAAAAAAATAAAAGTGTCAGAATTTTTTTTTTCTCCTTGTGTGTTTTTTCCTCTATCTCTGGGTGCTGTGGAGGGTCTTGTGCTGTCATGGATGTCACACAATTAGCTGGGTGAGTTGATCAGCTTACTTCTCAGGTTAAGGTTATATCCGATTATCTTGCCCAGACACCTGCGTTAGAAACTAAGATTAGTCTAAATTTATGAACTTCAAGAACAATTGTAGGTTATTTTTTGCCTTGAAACCCAAGTCCTCAGGGTCTTCCAGGCAGCGAGTTCAGATTGTTATCTCTCTGCTGCGTGGTGACCCCCAGGATTGGGCCTTTTCCCTGGCACCTAAAGATCCTGCTCTTGCTGATGTGGACTTTTTTTTCACGCTCTGGGGTTGTTGTATGATGAACCTAATGCTGTTAATCAAGCCGAGAAAACTTTGTTGGCTTTGATCCAGGGTCAGCAACCTGCAGAGATATACTGTCAGAAATTTCATGGGTGGGTGGTCCTTACTGAGTGGAATGATGCGGCTCTCTTTCGGAAGGAGTTGACAGAGCCTGTAAAGGATGTTATGGTGGGCTTCTATGTCATTAGCCATTCAGATTGATAGACGTTTGGCTGCTAATCAAAATACATTGAAGACCATTATTTTTTTTTAATTATTTAAAAAAAATTAAAAAATGCATGGGCTCCCGCCGTATTTTGATCGCCAGTCAGGGAAAATAAGGCACATGAGGGCTGGGATTCTCAGTGTGGTAAGGTCCAAGCGTTCTGGGCTCCAGTGACTGGGTCCTTCTCCCATATCACACAATCAACAGAGAGAGATGATGAACAATCCAAAGAACATATATTCCAAGTAAATCAAACAGTCCATAACATAATCCACCATACAGAAAGTAAAAATAGTAAAGAAACACGAATATAGTCCAGTAAGTGATAAATGTCCAGGTCTCTCTGGGGAGCCATAGCTACTGCCCCAGAGGATGATTCGTCCTGCTTCTCTTAAAGTTCTCAAACAGACTGACCAATTCTTCAGGTAAGCAGAGAGTTTAGGTCGATACCAGGCCCCCTCTCCTAGACCTAGGGACAGAAACACTACAGGGGGTGATTACTTACAGACCATACAATGTACACACAAGCAATACAGAGAATGGACAGTGAACTAAAATACGAACCTACGCAACATGAAACAACCCCCCATATTCCACCATCAAAACCTCTCCCTCCTTCTTAATAAGTGAGCATGCCATGAGGTCTACACAGACCTCTGGCCACCTCACTTAAGTCCATGTTTGTCAGCTGTGGATAGTCCCTTGTACAGCGGTAGGGTTGTATGGACAAGCTTCCCTTTGTGTCCTCTTTCACTCAAACTGTGTTTCCTGCACCCACAAATCGGCATTGTAGATCTCGCACATCATTTCCTAGGAGAATATTTGCAGGCAGGCCGCTCATCACCCCAACCACACATTGCTTGACCCCCAAAGCCAAAGTCCAAATCTACAGTCGCCTTTGGGATATTCCTCCTTTGTCTTCCAGCCAATTCAATAACAATGCCTGGTACATGATGTATCGCCTCTGGCCAAACCACCCGGGGATCAGCTATTGTGACAAATGCCCCAGAGTCACAAAATCCAATGACTCTGTCCATCCAGCACAACCTCCTGTAAATGCTTACTCTGATGGTAAGAGGAACTTGGGGCTGTGGCTCGCACCACATAAACCCCTAGTGATCGACCACGAGTGTCTGAGTCATTAGGCAAGTCAATTTGAAGGGGTGAGAACTCTTCCCCCATAGTATTTGGCTGTAGAGAATAAACAGGTTTTGCAAAATGTCCAGAATATTAAGTGTTTTGCAAATGCCCAGGCTGCCCACATTGATAACATCTCCTTTGCATCATACTCCTTCCAACTGGCATTCTGGAGAAGGCAGTAGGAGAATCTGGTGACAAAGGCCGGAGCCCATATACTCCAACAGGGGCATCTATGTTGCAGGGTCAGCGTTACACTCCAGTGGAGGTGGTGGTAACTCTTCCTCGGGCAGGATGGAATGCACAAGATTCACCGGACGAGGTGGAGGTGCAGGGGGCTCCCTCAGAGTCCTTGCGGGACAACTGGATTGCAGGTGCCCAGGTTTCTCGCACACATAACATCTCCTCTCTGTGATTCCCCTAGGGCATGTTCAAAACTGTTGGGGCCCATGATTGTGAGCCGTGGTTGTCATTGGCCTGCAGCTGCATGGAGGGGCAAATATAACCGGAGAGGGCTGGGGTGCAGGAGCAGGCTGTGGCTTATTGTCCAGAAGCCTCCTCCATTGTGGTCGGATAGTAAGAGCCTCATCAGCCAGGTCTGCAGCTCTATCCAAGGTGCACGGCGTGCGCGCTCTGACCCATTCCCGTATTTCTGAGGGACACGTGGAAAGAAATTGTTCTATAAGAAATACCTGTATAAAGTCTTCCACAGTGAAAGAGTCTTCCTCTTCCAGCCATCTCCGACATGCCTCGGAAATCTTATGGGCATACATCCTAAACGATCCTCCCGTGGTGCATTGGAAGTCTCAGAACTGTGCCCTATGTGAGTCTGGGGTGATAGCATGGTATTCCAGGATAGTCTGCTTTACAAATGTTGTAATCCCGGTTCTGCTGTGAGTCAATGGTGCAATAAGCCTCTGCTAGGCTTCCGTTCAGGAGTTCCACTAACAAACACATCCAGTCAGAGTGGGGCACCTCCATCACAACACACTGCTACTCAAAGTCCTTGAAGAACCGTTCCACATCTCTGGAAGCCTCATCAAATGGCTTAAAGTCTGACCGGGTGATCCGTACAGACTCTCGGATCGCTTGGTTTACACTCCAACTCACATTACTCCCTCTGCCAGACTCCATTGCTTCTAGTCTCCTCTGTGCTCAGCAAGCAGCCTCCTACTTATACTCCTGAAATACACCTGGGCCCAGAACCGCCATCTCTTCTTTGAACCACATCAACCTCTGGCTTTTTGGGGCAGGGATCCCCATCTCCAGCATTTGTCCATTAGAAATCTAGGAGGAGGTGGCCTGGCTCACACCCACCAGTGGGTCAATTAAGGCCTCTTTACTCAGTCCCTGGTAGTTCAGGCCCAGATCTCTGGCTCTCTCCTGTAGACTGGATGTGGTCCAGTTTCTGTAATCTGTGGGTGGATCTCCATTGGGCTTTGCTCTGTTGACCTCACTGCTGCCACCAGTTGTGATGGGGTCCTTCTCCCATATCACACAATCAACAGAGCGAGAGATGATGGAACAATCCAAAGGACATTTATTCCAAGCAAATCAAACGGTCCCTAACATAATCCACCATACATGGGGTAAAAAGTAAAGAAACATAAATATAGTTCAGTAAGCGATAAATGTCCATGTCTCTCTGGTTCTCTGGGGAGCCATAGCTACTGCCCCAGAGGATGACTCATCCTGCTTCACTTGAAGTTATCAAATAGACTGACCAATTCTTCAGGTAAGCAAAGAGTTTAGGTGGATCCCAGGTCTCCTCCCCCAGATCTAGGGACAGGTACACTACAGGGGGTGATTACCTACAGACAATACAATGTACACACAAGCAATACAGAGAATGGACAGTGAACAACTACTAAAATACAAACCTACACAACATGAAACACAACCCTCCATATTCCACCATCACAGCCCCCCACACTAAAAACCGAAGCCTGCAGCCACCCCTGGAAATGGTGCATTGTTTCTTAGCGCCATTTCCAGGCACTTTACCCATCTCAACCAGTGACCCTGATGGCGATGGATTGCGGGGTATAAAGGGGTTAATACCAGCTTTGTATTCTCAGATTAGACATGGCCACCGTGAATTCCCAGTAAACCGTAAAGAAAAAAAACCAAAACACACTTTTTTATTAGAACAAAAACAAAAAACATTTAGAGACTCCATTTTTATTCTAAAAAAATCCTTAGTCCGACGTCCACAGGGAGAGCATTGTCAGCTCTGCTTAATCACTCTGTACAGACAAGCGTCTATGCAGAGCGAGAAGCAGGCTGACAGTGACAGTCAAAGTTTAATCGATCCCATGGCTAAACCATGGACTCATGTGAACCCTGACCTCACCGCGCACACGGCCGAAAACAGCCGAAGACTGCCGAGTGACGAGCAGTGTAGTGAATACTCCCGAAAGCTAATGATCGGACCCGTAAGCAAAAGCGGCCGGGAGACAGAGTCTGCAGGACGCGTCGCGGGACCTCTAAGTATAATGACAATGTTTATTATTAACTACAGTGGGTACATAAAGTTTTCAGACCCCTTTACAATTTTTCATTGCAGCCATTTGGTAAATTAAAAAAAAAAAAAATTCTTATTAATGTACACTCTGCACCCCAACTTGACAAAAAAAAAACAAAACAGAAATGTAGAAATGTTTGCAAATTTATCAAACAAGAAAAACTGAAATATCACATGGTCATAAGTATTCTGCCCCTTGCTCAGACACTCATATTTAAGTCACATGCTGTCCATTTCCTTGTGATCCTCCTTGAGATGGTTCTACTCCTTCATTGGAGCCCAGTTGTGTGTAATTAAACTTATAGGACTTGATTTGGATAGGCACACACCTGTCTATATAAGACCTCACAGTGCATGTCAGACCAAATTAGAATTGTAGCACCCTTGAATCCATCAGGGCACTACAAGGTACTGCATCCTGTCAAAGATGCAGGGCCTACCCCCCAGGGACCTGGAAGACTAGTGCCAATAACAGCAAAACACACTAAAATCCATTTTTCCCCATCCACAGACTGGTGACAGACTAGAGTGGACCCAATGGATGGCCACCCAGGGGTGGAGCCAATCCAGTCCACTAGACAACCAGGTGGGAGGTGACGGACAGTTCGACAGTTAGTAAGTGGAAGTGAGAGAGAACGGACGTAACTGCACTGACACGGGAGTGTAACAGTGTCTGAGGGCCCAGGCGTGTGGTTGCTGGTGAAGTACTCCCGGAACCATAGCACTGATGGGGTACAGAGCCCTAGGTCAGGCAAACGCTCCAGGAAGACCTGATAAAATCTGCACAGTGAGGGGACCATCCAGGACCTCACTGACCTTAGAAGTCCGGGGGCACCAGCAGTAACGAGAGAACCAGGGACCAGAACGGAATACCGACTCTACAGGGTTCACATTGCAGGCCGTACAGATCAGAGACAGAGATAAACAGGAGGGGACCCTCAGACGCTCCAAGCCACGGGGACCCACCAACTTGAGAGAGGTGCAGGGAAAAGAAGCCACCAGGTCATAAACCCGGCACTGGAACTAAGGGAACCAAAGGTGAACACCAGCCTTTCTACAGGTACCAGTTACCAACCACTGTGAGCAAAGAAAACCAGTTACACTGCAATCCCTTGTGTGGCCTACCTTCTTTCCGCGCTTCACTCCATCACCGCAAGTGGCGTCATGACATAAACTTTATTAAACATTCCCCTGTAAATAGCCCCCTTTAAAGCAACCCCCAGGGTCACGGAACCGGGCAACGGCCACCCAGTGACATGTCCCAGTAGTACACAGAATCATGAGTATATTCTTTATTATCTATTCTTTATTTTACAGCTCCCCCCCCACCCAATCTCATAACTAAAGTCCACGCTCTGGGTTCGGACGCAAGTTTGCATTATCTCCGACCCTGAACAGGGACTTTACAAAAAGCTCGGGCGAGGCTCTCGATCCCAAACATCAGGAGGTTCACCCATCACTAAATCACAATGAATATCCTTCCTGGACTTTCCTTGCAGAAAGAATTTTATCACTCCTCTGTTCTCAGTTGCTGTAAATATCGAATTAGACTCTGCCATTTTGTTTTCCCGCATACGTAGATTGTTGATATAAGCAACAAACACAAAATTTTGAAAACATATATTAGACAAGGCTTTCATGTGATGTAACATTCGTTACCATAGAAACAAAAAAAAATCACAAAGCTAAAGACTTATCAGAAGCCCCTCGAAGATATATATCTCAACGTATCCAATTAATCCTCCCTCTCCTTATAAATTTCTAGCAGAGATACCTTCCTGTCAGCGGAGGTGACCCTAAGGTTCTTTTTGTCCCCCCATGCGATGGCGACTGTCCCTTATCTAACCCTAATTAACCCTATATTTCAAGATAGAGGAAACAAAGTTCAGATTTAGGACTAGACTTCTCCAATAATATAAGATCTAAAGGAGGTAGTCGTTGGTCTGTCAGTCTCCCCCAAAAAAGTTGGGCCAAACATCAGATAGTCATCATTAACATATTTAAAGATGACAGTCGAAGTCAACTCTTTGCTTCTCATGTAGCTGTAGGTGAATAGTGCCCTCTCCTATGAAGATGGTGTTAATAGGTATTGCTAGTGTAAAGTAAAGATAAGATGTAGCAGAACCCAATGAGCGTGCCCCGTTCAGCTCCACCTAGCGGTCACCACTGGTTATGTGGAAAGAAGTATATATCAATGTATTGTAAATACTGTGTATAGTATGCACTGGTCCCTCCTTCTGTGTTCGGTAGAGGATATAGTACATGGCCACATATAGATGTAAGGTTAGGTGTAGTACTAGTAATAATATAGGAATAAGTGGTAACTAGGGAGCAAGCAACCGGAGTGTGGGGTTAGTGACAGTTAGATAGTTAATAGGATTTAGTAGGAACACAGGAAAGAGCAGACAGAGGGTTGTCAAGGAAATGGAGCTAAGGAGGGAGGAATAAGCAAAGGGTTACAGCATGTGTGGAAAAATAATCTAGTGAGTTGAGTGGCAGGAGTTGTGCCAGGCAGGGGCTCGTGCTAAAGCTAGCCTGAGCTGGAGGTAACCCTTCACAAGGTGTCAAGACCTCACCCGGCTGAGAGGCAGATCCACCTCAGACTGGTGGAACACTGGGGCTTGGAGACTTCAGTGGGACCTCGTACTGGTGCCAGGAGGGACTGCGCATCGGGGACGCGGGTAAGAATGAGACACGGCAGCTGCAAAAGGAAAGGATACCGGGGGGAGATAAAGTTATGGGACTGCTGGAGGAAGATACCATGGGCAAGTTAGCAGAGTTTTTCCCTGAGGACAGAAGGACACAGCACGGGGGTCCTAAGGACCAGAAGTACAGACACTAAACGTGCAAGAATAAAGAAGTTCCAGTTATTTTTATTAAAACTGTTGTGTGATTATTGCCGTCTCCTCCCAGTCTATGACGAGGATTCCTACAAGGACACATGGGGTCACTCTTAAAGGTGACGAGGTACCTGCACTCATTCATATCTACAGAAGTCAGGGGAAACAAGGCGTGCAATCACACGGCTCCCCTCTTTATAGTGTCAGTTACTGAAAAACTGTAAATATAGTGTATTAGACGTCTTTCAGCATAGAGAAGTAAATCCACAGATACCAATTCAGAATTGCAGAATAACCTCAAAAATGCTTCCCATATGGGCTTATTATCTTATTAGGTGATCATAGAAAAAAACGGAATGTCTGATACTCTGCCTGTTGCATGTGGACCTCGCCCTGCATAACCAGTAACAGCCCCACTATTTATCGACAGTGACAAATAATAGAACCTCACCCCATTTGTCAAATGCGGGCTCCTTTCTTCTGTTCCAACGAGTCTTCAATGCATACTTCAACATCTTATCACTGGCATCAACACTGACCATGGAGAAACCTTCTTCCACCAACATTTCAGAGTCTACCCTAAAAACAGAATAAGACGATGTGTTAGACTCACCTGGTGAGGTGGATTCACAAAGCTACAGATCAGGGTGGACAAAGCAAGCTGTAGGGTACAAGGAACAGTGAGGACTTTTACACATTGGAAACCACAGAACCAGAGAGGCAGACAAATATGGAAACACCAAGCCTCAAATGAAGGGAGAGAAACCAGTTGTTTAGCAAGGATGATTGCACAATATTAACATGGTTGTGATAACTGGTCTGGTGGGACATTGTTAAGTGGGCTTGCAGAAATATACCAGAAATGTCCCAGAAGTGACCAGAAGTTAACAGTTACCTCTTTTTAACTGTTTGCTGCTTTTTTTCTCAAACCTTAATATCACTATGCTTACCTATGCCCTTACAGTCTTTGCTCTACTCATCCTCACTCTCCTTCGTTATCCCCAAGCCCCAGCACTCTCCAAACAATTATCTCCGCTTCCCTCTTACCTCCCCACCTGTCTTCCTCTGCTGACCTGCTGCTAAACCTCAGATCTCTCCTACTAACACGCAGAACATGCCGTCCACTCTCCTTCTCCCACCTGTTCTCCCTTTCTCTACTTCTCCTCACTGCTGGTGACCTCTCTCCCAATCCTGGACCCCCAAGAAGATGCCCACCATTTTATCACCCCATTATCACTCCCCACCTACTAGAAACTACAAAAAGTGGTCCAAGGTGTTGTTTTCGGATGAAAGAAAAGTTTGTATTTCATTTGGAAATCAAGGTCCCAGAGTCTGGAGGAAGAGTGGAGAGTAGGGTTGAGCGAACCTAAAGTTCGAAAACAGACTTCCAAAAAAAAAACCTAAAACAACAAGGTATGGGTTTGACGTTCAAGACAGTAAGGCCAGAGTCACACTTGTGAGAGACTCGTGTAAGTCTTGCATCACATTACCCGACATGGCCTGCAGCTCTCCTGACAGGAGCATCTCAGCTGCATAGAAATACATGCAGCTGACACTCTCCTGTCAGGAGAGTGAATGGCCATGCCGGGTGATGCGATGTGAGACTCGCGCGAGTCTCTTGCAAGTGTGACTCCAGCCTTACGAGTACAAAGCACTCAAGCAAGCAGCGCTGTTCTTGGCTAAGAGTGATGCTCAGCCCTGTGCAAGTCGCGAGCAGTGTTTGATCGGCTCACATTTGGGATAGATTCAGCATGATCACATGTAGTGTGTGCACACAGACACACACACACACACACTAAATAAATAAATTTGAAAAACCCCAACCTCACCCCTTCCAGAAGTGTTCTTATGACTGGCTGCATGTGGGCGAAGATACGCAGATACAAACTTCCCAATTACTGGCTTCCATTGAGGTTCGGTTCAAGTCATTGTCACAATCCGAACCTTATCTAAAGGTTCGAATGTGCCTGGCGAACCGAACCTCCAAAAGTTCGCTCATTTCTAGTTGAGAGGCAGACAATCCAAGCTGCTTGAGGTCTAGTGTGACATTTCCACAATAAGTCATGGTTTGGGGAGCCATGTCATCTGCTGGAATAGCTCCACTGTGTTTTATCAAGACTAAAGTCAGTGCAGCAGTATACCAGGACATTTTACAGCATTTCATGCTTCCCTCTGCCGATAATCTTTCTGGAGATGTAAATTTCATTTTCCAGCAGGACTTGGCCCCTGTCCACACTGCCAAAAGTACCAATATCAGGTTTACTAACCACAGTATCACTGTGTTGATTGGCCAGCAAACTCGCTTGACGTAAACACCATATAGAATCTATGACACCAGAGCCAACAATGCAGACGAGCTGAAGACTGCTATAAAAGCAACCTGGGCTACCTTAAATCAGCAGTGCAACAGGATAATCGCCTCCATGCCACGCCGCATTGATGCAGAATTTAATGCAAAAAGGCGCCCCGACCAAGTGCTGAGGGCATTTACTGTATAGACTTTTCAGTATGCCAACATTTCTGAGTTTAACATTTTCTCAGTGGGTCGTCTTTAATATACTAATTTTCACTCTGTGTGCAATCACTCTATATTTTCCCTTTTCGTATTGAATTACTGAAATAAATTAACTTTTTAATGATATTCTAATTTATTGAGATGCACTTGTAGTTTTAGACAGAAAACAACCGGATAAATTGACTGAATAGTTTGGAGTGGGCTAATGAACTTAAGTGCCAAACTTTTGCAAAAAAATTTCAAATGTATATATCTATATACAGTGCCTACAAGTAGTATTCAACCCCCTTCAGATTTAGCAGGTTTGATAAGATGCAAATAAGTTAGAGCCTGCAAACTTCAAACAAGAGCAGGATTTATTAACAGATGCATAAATCTTACAAACCAACAAGTTTTGTTGCTCAGTTAAATTTTAATAAATTTTCAACATAAAAGTGTGGGTCAATTATTATTCAACCCCTAGGTTTAATATTTTGTGGAATAACCCTTGTTTGCAATTACAGCTAATAATCGTCTTTTATAAGACCTGATCAGGCCGGCACAGGTCTCTGGAGTTATCTTGGCCCACTCCTCCATGCAGTTCTCCTCCAAGTTATCTAGGTTCTTTGGGTGTCTCATGTGGACTTTAATCTTGAGCTCCTTCCACAAGTTTTCAATTGGGTTAAGGTCAGGAGACTGACTAGGCCACTGCAACACCTTGATTTTTTCCCTCTTGAACCAGGCCTTGGTTTTCTTGGCTGTGTGCTTTGGGTCGTTGTCTTATTGGAAGATGAAATGATGACCCATCTTAAGATCCTAGATGGAGGAGCGGAGGTTCTTGGCCAAAATCTCCAGGTAGGCCGTGCTATCCATCTTCCCATGGATGCGGACCAGATGGCCAGGCCCCTTGGCTGAGAAACAGCCCCACAGCATGATGCTGCCACCACCATGCTTGACTGTAGGGATGGTATTCTTGGGGTCATATGCAGTGCCATCCAGTCTCCAAACGTCACGTGTGTGGTTGGCACCAAAGATCTCGATCTTGGTCTCATCAGACCAGAGAACCTTGAACCAGTCTGTCTCAGAGTCCTCCAAGTGATCATGAGCAAACTGTAGACGAGCCTTGACATGACGCTTTGAAAGTAAAGGTACCTTACGGGCTCGTCTGGAACGGAGACCATTGCGGTGGAGTACGTTACTTATGGTATTGACTGAAACCAATGTCCCCACTGCCATGAGATCTTCCCGGAGCTCCTTCCTTGTTGTCCTTGGGTTAGCCTTGACTCTTCGGACAAGCCTGGCCTCGGCACGGGTGGAAACTTTCAAAGGCTGTCCAGGCCGTGGAAGGCTAACAGTAGTTCCATAAGCCTTCCACTTCCGGATGATGCTCCCAACAGTGGAGACAGGTAGGCCCAACTCCTTGGAAAGGGTTTTGTTCCCCTTGCCAGCCTTGTGACCCTCCATGATCTTGTCTCTGATGGCCTTGGAATGCTCCTTTGTCTTTCCCATGTTGACGAAGTATGAGTGCTATTCACAAGTTTGGGGAGGGTCTTAATTAGTCAGAAAAGGCTGGAAAAAGATAATTAATCTAAACATGTGAAGCTCATTGTTCTTTGTGCCTGAAATACTTCTTAATACTTTAGGGGAACCAAACAGAATTCTGGTGGTTTGAGGGGTTGAATAATAAATGACCCTCTGAATAAACTTTTCACAATTTAAAAATAAAACAAAAAAAGAAATAAACATTCTTTTTTGCTGCAGTGCATTTCACACTTCCAGGCTGATCTACAGTCCAAATGTCACAATGCCAAGTTAATTCCGAATGTGTAAACCTGCTAAATCTGCAGGGGGCTGAATACTACTTGTAGACACTGATATATATATATACACATATTATATATATATATATATATATATATATATATATATATATATATATATATATATATATATATACACATATACATATATACATATACATATACATATATATATATATACATATACATATATACACACACACACTAGCTGTACTACCCGGCTTCACCCAGGTTAATAACTGCTGTTAACAAAATAGAATGTATTAACAAGCATGTATTCTGCACACAAAAACCACAAAACAAATAAATAGATAGAAATGTAATTATGTCTGTCTCCCCTCTCTGTATATATCTCTCTGTCTCTCTCTCTCTCTCTCTTTGTCTGTATGTCTCTTTCCCTGTCGGTCTCTGACTGTCTCTGTCTCTTTCTCCGTCTGTCTCAATCTCTTTCCCTGTCTGTCTCTCTTTCCCTGTCTGTCTATCTATCTCGGTCACTGTCCCTGTCTGTCTCTTTCCCTGTCTGTCTCTTTCCCGCTCTTTCCCTGTCTGTCTCTTTCTCTCTGTCTCTTTCCCTGTGTCTGTCCCTTTGTCTCTTTACCTGTGTTTGTCTGTCTCTTACCTTGTCTGTCTCTTTCCCTCTCTTTCCCTGTCTGTCTGTTTCCCTGTGTCTGTCTCTGTCTCTTTGGGTCTGTCTCTTTACCTGTCTGTCTCTTAACCTGTCTCTCTTTCCCTCTCTTTCCCGGTCTGTCTCTTTCCCTGTCAGTCATCTCTTTGTCTGGGTCTGTCTCTTTGTGTCTTTCTCTTACCCCGTCTATGTCTGTTTCTTACCCTGTCTGTGCCTGCCTCTTTCCCTGTCTGTGTCTGTCTCTTTCCCTGGCTGCATTGTGACACGCCAACATTCCATATAAGGGCGTGGCTGCGCATTCTTCTGAAGTTCTGGCTGCACTGTGGCTCCCAGCTCCATTCGCTTTAATGGAGGCAGGTTTTTTGGTTAATAACTGTAAAGCGCGGGATTACAATTTCCCCTCAAATCATAGCCTATGACGCTCTCGGGGTCCAGAAGTGTGAGTGTGCAAAATTTTGTGGCTGTAGCTGCGACGGTGCAGATGCCAATCCCGGACATACACACATACATACACATACACACACACACATTCAGCTTTATATATTAGATATATATATACTAGCTGTACTATCCGGCTTCGCCTGGGTTAATAACTGCTGTTAAAGTAGAATGTATTAACATTCCCGGGATAGAATGTATAAATAGAATTATTAACGCCCGGGATAATAACTGTCTCTCTGTTTCTCTCCCATTCTCTGTCTGTCTCCCCCTCTGTATATATCTCTCTGTCTCTCTCTCTATCTTTGTCTGTCTGTCTCTTTCCCTGTCTGTCTCTGACTGTCTCGGTCTCTTTCTCCGTCTGTCTCAATCTCTTTCCCTGTCTATCTCTTTCCTTGTCCATCTATCTCTGTCACTTTCCCTGTCTCTCTTTCCCTGTCTGTCTCTTTCCCTGTCTGTCTGTTTCCCTGTTTCTGTCTCTCTCTTTGTCTGTGTCTGTCTCTTAACCTGTCTCTCTCTTTCCCTGTCTCTTGCCCTGTCATTCTCTTTGTCTGTGTCTGTCTCTTTGCGTCTGCCTCTTTCCCTGTCTGTGTCGGTCTCTTTCCCTGGCTGCATTGTGACACAGCAACATTCCATATAAGGGCGTGACTGCGCATTCTTCTGAAGTTCTGGCTGCACTGTGGCTCCCAGCTCCATTCACTTTAATGGAGGCAGGTTTTTTGGGGAATAACTGTAAAGAGCGGGGTTAAAATTTCCCCTCAAAACATAGCCTATGAAGCTCTCAGGGTCCAGAAGTGTGAGTGTGCAAAACTTTGTGGCTGTAGCTGCGACGGTGCAGATGCCAATCCCGGATATACATACACACATACATACACACATTCAGCTTTATATATTAGATATAAAACAAACCTTATCTCTCAGAGTGATGTTGGGAGCAGGTTATTATGTCTACCACCACACTACACACATGCTTTTACTGTAGCCAAATTGGATTGCACCCAGTTCACATGATGTCCTGAGATACGCTGTTTAGAGCACTGTCTATGTTCACACAGCAGAGTCTGACACTACACTCCAGGTCTCTTGTTAGGCTTGACTGGAAGACCCAGGACATAGTTAAGTGGAGCTCTTACTGTAATGAACACTGTATATGGACCTGTATTTCGGCAATAACCACCAGTATTCCGGATCCTTTCTCAGAGTTTAATGATGTGGTCTCTGAAAAGGGTTGTCAGGAGGTGGAGAAGCACAGATCTTATGACTGCACCATAAGGGTGATGCCAGGGGCCAAGATACCCAAGATTCAAAATTACAGAAAGTTAATAAAAAAATTTCGACCATTGCAAGACTGTTGACTGACATGACGAAAAAAGGTACGGTCTTCTCTTACTGGTCTCGGGGGGCTTTATGCGCATTTTGCCATCTTACAAAATGTTTTGCGTCTGCACCTGTGGTGATACAGCCCGCTGTATCTCTTTCCTTCACTGTGGAGGTGGTGGTAGGAGCTGTCTTGTCTTCGTCCATATGCATTCTTTTCTAAAAAGTTATCTCCAGCCGAACGTAATTATGACATTGGTAACAGGGAATTGCTCGCTATCAATTTGGCATTTTAGGAGTGGCTACACTATTTGGAGGGAGTTACTCATCCGGTTACTGTAATTATGGATAATAAAAATATTTTGAACCCTAAGTTGACAAAACGTTTCACACAGAGACAAGCTTAGTGGTCATTATGCTAATGTCATTTGTCCCTTTGAATCTTGACCTTAAGCTTCTGGGAGAACATTAGGATTCTGTTTTGGCTGGTCACTCTGGTGTTAATGGCACTTTGGATTTTTTTACTGTGCAGTTTTTGATGGCCCAAGAGCTGGAGGGAAGTGTTGTCCTATGTGTCCGCATGTGCCACCTGTGCATGCTCAAAGGCATAGAACTCTCGTCCGTAAGGTTGTCTGGTACCATTGAGTGTCCTTAGCAAACCTTGGACGGTTATTTCCATGGATTTTCTCTCCTTCATTCCTCCTCTACTGGTAATAGGTTTATTTTTGTTGTGGTTGAAAGGTTTTCCAAAATGAAATACTTTAATCGCCCTACCCTAATTACCGAATGCTAAAACATTAGCCCAGGTATTTATACGTGAAATTGCCAGACTCCATGGAGTCCCATCTGACAGTGTTTTTGATAGTGGTACTCAATTTATTGCCAATTTCTGGAGGGCTTTTTATGCTCATTTAGGGATTAAAATTATTTAATTCATCAGTGTTTCTTCTGCAGTCTAATGTGCAAACAGAGTGCATAAATCAGAGTTTGGAGCAGTATTTGCGCTGTTTTGTCTCAGATAAATCAGGAAGAGTGGGCCTCGTTCCTTCCTCTGGCTGAAGTTTCTATTAATAATCATCGTCATGAGTCCTCTGGGGTGTCTCTTTTCTAATGTGTCTATGGTCATCATACTCAATACTGTACTTTTCTCAAAGGGCACTCTTCCGGGGTACCCAAAGAGGACCTATAGGGTTCTGCTTCAGCTTCTACATGGAAAAAGATTCAATAGCACTTGCATAGCATGGGCTCTATGTATAAGCGTATGGCTGACTGTGAACATATGTCTGGTCCAGACCTGTGTGTGAGTGGTTCGAGTGGTTATTCACTAAAAACATTAAGCTTAAAAAGGTACCTTCACTTAAGCTAGGACCTTGGTTCATCATTCCATTCAAAATTACAGCTATCATTTCCCCGATAGCCTTCCATCTAGCCTTACCAGCAGTATATACAATCCATAATGTGTTTCAAAAGTTTCTATTAAAGAAATTTGTGGGTTTGGGAACTCCCCTTTCCACCTGTCCAACCCTGTTTTTGGATGATGGTTCATTGGAGCTTGAGGTGTCAAGAATTATGGACTCACGGGTCATTCATCACTCTCTACAGTACCTGGTTCACTGGCAGGATTATAGTCCTGAGGAAAGGACTTGGGTGCCATCTTAGGATATTCATGTGGAGCAAGCATGTTTATTTCCAGCACCATGGATACAGAGGATATACAATATAGTAATTTAAACATCACATTTAATGAAAAAATGTTTAAAAAAAACAAACAAAAAATTTCACGCAATTAGGCTGTTAATCATGACATATTTGGTGTTTAAAACGTATAGCAGCATATGTATATGTTAGCAGAAAAAAAATGAAAAGCCTGGGTAGAGTATTCCATTACCATCATCCGGAGAGACCTGGTCCAGATGATCTGGAGGCCCCTTATAGAGGGAGGTATACTGTCACACAAGGTTTAGCTCTGAACTCACGAGTGTCAGGTTGGCATCTGTCCATATTCAGACAGCATAGTCGGAAACCCCAGGTCTCGTTAGGCTTCTGAATTTCTGAGACAGGCTTGGGCATTGATCAACATGTATTACCTTTGGCTCAGGCCTGTACAGCTACTCCATGCCCTTTTTAAGATGGTGGATATGATTCTCCCTTGCCGATTAAAACTTGTTGCTATACCGGTCCTTGTGTTCCAGTTGCTGGATATCTTCTGTGCATTATTTGGTGTGTTGTGGAAATAGCTGTTTATTTCTTCCCTGTTCCTTTTTCCCTGTCTGTCTTTTTGGCCATACACTTTAAGAAATGTAGATATTTGAAAAGACTCAAACTGAATTGTAGGGTGAATTGGGCTAAATGAAGCAAATCTAGTCAATTATCAAGATGAAAGTTGGAGAAAATTGAAAATATTTTTAATGGATTGATTAACAGTCTCAGTCTGCCAAGTACATTTTGGGGTAATAAGCTGAGAAGGGCAATAAGATTTTCAAATTCTTTTGGAGCACCCTACTGAACTTGGAAACAAATAGTACAACACAGTCAAAAATTATGTATACACTCAGGGTGGGTTAATTTCACTCGAGGGTCATTTCTAAAGCAACACGTGTCAGAGCAGCAGCAAGATTCCCAATAGAGCACATGTACTAGGTCTCCAGGATGTCACTATAGCCTAACACCTTCAGGAACCAGGAAAAGATGAATGAAGAACCAAACTGCTACGGAGTTAGTTTATTTCTGTACTATTATCCACTAGATCCTCAAGGAATCCATCACGTAAGTGATATAGAAGGGTTAATAGTTTCTCTATGTCTTCATTAAAGATATTTTATTGTTATTAGTAAGTATATCTGATGGTAGTTCATAGTCATGGAGCCTACGGAATAAGAAACAGGCTCAAGGATTATTATTGTCTCTAAATGTTCTTCTTTTCTTCTTATCTCATATGCATGACTCTACATTTTTGTTTTGCTAAAACGTAAAGGTCATATGAGCAACTTGTGAAGTCCAGCTAGAAGCTTTTTTTTTTGCAATATCACATTGATCTGTAAATGGTATAAATAAACTGTACTTTGGTTAAATAAACAGAAAAATTGATCATGCCCACATGGATGCAGGTCTTTTTCTCCGAGCGCTCGATCTTGATTAGGTCTGAAGAGGCCTAATTCAGAGGACCTCACTGGTGATCCCATAAGCTGACTTGTGACAAAACAGAACAGCTACAACAGTTTTTGGTGCCCAACGTGGAGCCGTGGCCAACCAGCCTATTCCGAAGAAGTTTTGGGGACTCTGGAGACAGTGAAATTTCAGCTGCAGCAAGGTGAGAAGCTTTATTCTTACACTTTATTTCACTCTCTCTGATTTCACGAATATTCTGGGTAAGGCTGTACACACGGTTCAAGAACTCTGGCATCACCAGTGAGTATTGTTTTTTCATGCATGTCTGAATGAGAGTTGAAATATAGAGTAATAAGATAATCTGTTGTCCGTCCATTAACTGATTGCATAGATTGCATAGCACGGAATTTGGTACAGTCTCTGTATAATTGCATTTGCTGTGTTGCTGTGTTTTGTGTTTTGCTTTGGCCATCTTTGCATCTTTGATGGGCAATACACTGGTCTAGGGATTTGTGTTCATAAGTGGTTTCATATTAATGCCTAGATAAAGTAGGCAGGCAATAGGTTGTTGTATATTGATGAGAAGCCTCTGAATAACAAAGTGACAAGTAATTGAGATAAGAGACTTGGTGAAATAATATGTATGTATAAGTCTAATGGTTATAGGTCATACTGTGCACTGTGAAAGGATGTTCTGGTTGTGAAATGTCACAGGGCATAGCCATATAGAGTATTTGAGTGGATACCTGACATTTGTATTTTTTTTTTCCCCATCAGTGTCAAGAGCGGTTTAGATAATTTTATTTACATGTGAGGTTAACCGATCCTTGGAAGGTGTATTGTTACATATGTTTCTAGAATCAAGTGCTGTGAAGGTATATAAGAAGTCTCAATTTTCTGCTGGGATTGTGTATTATACCAGTGGGTATTAGGGATGTTGTGGAAAAACTGAATCTGGACGAAGAATTCTTTTGAGATAACACTCTTGCTAAACAAACTGTGCGCTGCTGCCATTCTGTTGGGAGGGGTCAAGTGAACAGCTGCACGATTTTCTACCCTCTGTGAGAAGTCAGCTCTGAGGATTGTTTTGGTTTAACTCTAGTTTACGTTCGTTGCCGGAACACTTTGTAAAGGACCAGCATAGAGTACCCAACTGCACATCAGGTTTGAAGTGGGTTAGAGAGCATTGTGGCCTTCTCACTTACATGGAGGTGGTCTAGCAGGTGAGAGGACTATCACACCTGGTCCTTCCTGCTTTAGTCATCTGGTCTATTGGGTGAGAGAGGTTTTTTTTAACCCTTCCCAATACACCCTACAAGTGTAGCAGGTGAGAGTGAATGCTCATTTAGCCTTCCAGCTACCACTTGAGAGCCCATTCTGACTTGCCAGGAGACGTGTGGCCTGTTGACAAAGTCCAGGGACACTGAGAGGGCATTTGCAGAAAGGTGGGCTGTGTGGGAATAAGTTGAAGCCATGGGCAACTTGTTCAGTGTGCAGCGTGGGGCTCCAGCAGGATCCAAAACAGCCAAACAGATAGTGCAAGAAAGAGAAGGCAAAGAAGCAGTGAAAAATGTCAGCCCGATACTCAAAAAAGGCAGACATGCCAGAGTACGGATGTTTGGATGTTCAGAAATGGCACAGATTCAGGGAAGAAAAGAGAGGTTGGATAAAAGACAAGAGGGTAGAGCAACAAGTAAATAAATGGTGTCGTGTGGCTGAAGAGGTGCAGCATTGTGGATATAAAGAGACCACAGCGGGAGATAAGGTGTATTATGAATGTTTTAATGCACCAAAAGCAGGAATTGTGACTACTACCGCCCCCCCTTCACATAAGCAGAAACCCAGACCAGATGAATGGACTTGTAAACATTGTAGTCAGAAAAACCCAGACTGGAGAGGTAGTTGTGCTACGTGTAATATTACTCGCCCTAAGCAGATTGCACTAAATCCTGTTCGAACCAGATCACATGTGATGACAGAGGACGCTGACTCTGAGACAGAGGTAGTGAAGGAATTGAGCTTTGGGGAGGAAGCTGACGGTGAGGAAAGGAAAGAACGCCCTGGGACCAGTACAAAAAAAATCAGATACATCCCGACCGAGGAAGGTCACAAGAATCAGAGACACAGGAATATCATCCCTGGAGCCCCTCTGACCAGCTAGCTATGTTGAAACAGTTACCTGACCCTGAAAACCAACCTTTCCCATTTTACAGGCAAATACAGACAATACAGGTGACTTATAAATGCACTTGGGCAGACCTCGAGAGTTTGGTGACTGCAAAGGCAGGTGACGTGCTGGGACACATAATTAAATCACATACTGATATGATAAAGGAGCAATCATGGGTCATGGATGTTCAGTCTGAGAGGTCTGGAATGACGTACTGTGAGGCATTGAAAGGATGGGCTACAAAGAAACAAACAGAGCAGTCTGTGCTGAAGACTGACGTGACACAGCAAAAAGGGGAGAGTATAGAGACGTACTTTGGGAGGTTACAGCTGAAGTGGACAGACCTGGGGTACAGTGCAAGAAACGACCTTGATATCAAAATATTGGTGAATGCATTCATTGACGGTATGAATAAGTTTTTACGAGACGCAGTACAGACGGCCAGACCTGAGTGGAGAAACATGGACCCAACAGACCTTCTGCAAGTAGCTAAGGGGGTTGAACTGACAAAATGCAAGCGACCAGTTATGTATGCTAGAGCACAAGGAAGACAGTGGAAGCAGAGAGGGGGGGCACCAGGTGACCGAGCGACCGTACAGTGCTGGAATTGTGGACAGAATGGACATTATGCCAGACAGTGCAAAAACTCCAAAAAGGAGAGTGAGCAGACTGATTTCCCTCCTCCCTTGCCTCTGACCTAGGAAACTGGCAACCCAGTGACAAATGTGTACCCTGTATTTGTTCCCTCAGGACCTGGTCCCACCTTACTTACGGCCATAACAATGCCAGGGGGGATAGAGGCAGAATTTTTAATTGACACTGGGGCAACCGGTACTGTGGTACATAAAGACCTGATAAAGCCAGATATGATTACTGACGAGACTGTGGAGTGTGTCGGGGTGGAGGGATTGGTGTCTGAAACTCCCTTGACAAAACAGATGAAGCTGAGATTACAAGATAGCCAGGAAATTCTCACAAAGCTTATTGTTAGTGAAAATACTCCTATGAATTTGCTGGGGGCTGATGTGTTACGTGCTATCCAGGCTACCACACAATACACCCCAGAAGGTATTACAGTCACAAGTCCCCTCTCTGACAAACACTTGTGCAAGATTGCAGCAATGGTGTACATGTCCAAATCTGCGAGAGTGTCAGATACCAGAACTAGTGAAGACATAGCAATGCAACAAGTTCCAGACATTAAACATAGAAAGAAAGATGGAGCTTGCAAGGCAGTTAGTGTAAAAATATCCAAAATTTTATTATACAAATTTCTTATTATATTAAAATAGTTTCAATCCATATAGAAAAAGTACATATGCAGTGCTAATAGAGAACAAGGTGAATTACCACACATAAGTGGGAAAGCAGAAGTGATAACACCCCAAGTAGACATAAATAACTAGCAAGGGCAAAGGGTCATAAATAAGCGTAAGTGGCTGGCTAATACCTATGGCGTCTCTGTCCTGGCGGGAAACGTAATTATATATAGCCAAATCAGCATAGATCCCTAAGGCAGGACAGAGATTCCAAGAATCAAGCCAATCATGAAAAAAGTCACAAAACAATGACTAAAAAATGTGGCGCCTCCACCCTGACCGGGCACATGAAGTTGTGCAGCCAAATCGGCACAAGTCCGTTTAAACAGGGCAGGGGTCACCAGTAACAAGCCACTCACATACAAAAGACCCTAAGAACCCATAACTTACACATAGTTAAGAAGGGGGGTGAACACCAGAGCGTCCCACGACAGTGCAAGGAGCCTTCCTACGCGCGTTTCGCACGGATTACATCTGCTGGCTTCATCAGGGAAGGTACCTTCCCTGATGAAGCCAGCAGATGTAATCCGTGCGAAACGCGCGTAGGAAGGCTCCTTGCACTGTCGTGGGACGCTCTGGTGTTCACCCCCCTTCTTAACTATGTGTAAGTTATGGGTTCTTAGGGTCTTTTGTATGTGACTGGCTTGTTACTGGTGACCCCTGCCCTGTTTAAACGGACTTGTGCCGATTTGGCTGCACAACTTCATGTGCCCGGTCAGGGTGGAGGCGCCACATTTTTTAGTCATTGTTTTGTGACTTTTTTCATGATTGGCTTGATTCTTGGAATCTCTGTCCTGCCTTAGGGATCTATGCTGATTTGGCTATATATAATTACGTTTCCCGCCAGGACAGAGACGCCATAGGTATTAGCCAGCCACTTACGCTTATTTATGACCCTTTGCCCTTGCTAGTTATTTATGTCTACTTGGGGTGTTATCACTTCTGCTTTCCCACTTATGTGTGGTAATTCACCTTGTTCTCTATTAGCACTGCATATGTACTTTTTCTATATGGATTGAAACTATTTTAATATAATAAGAAATTTGTATAATAAAATTTTGGATATTTTTACACTAACTGCCTTGCAAGCTCCATCTTTCTTTCTATGTTTATGTGCCATATGGAGTGGCGTTGATTTTTTGATGCGAGATGTGCCTTGGTTCAATGTTCTTGTGTCTCAAGTTCCAGACATTGTATGGGCAAAGGGAAAAACTGATGTTGGTCGGCTTCCTATTCCCCCAGTCATGATAAAATTAAAAGAAGGCTCCACTCCTCGTTTAAAACAGTATCCCTTAAGCCCAGCCAAATCAATGGCCCTGACCAGAGATATAAGAGAATACGTGGAAGCAGGGGCTCTAGTACAAAGGTCCTCCCCCTGTAACACTCCCTTGTATCCAATCAAGAAAAAAGGGCCCAAAGGTTCCCCTGATACATACAGAATGGTGCATGATTTGAGAGCTGTCAATGCTGTCACTGAGAGTGTAACACCAATTGTTCCAAACCCACATACCTTACTGTCACAAATCCCAGGGACCTCCAAATGTTTTACAGTAATTGATTTGGCAAATGCATTTTTCTCTGTGCCTCTACCCCCTGACTGTCAGTATCTTTTTGCCTTCACACATGAGGGGAAACAGTACATGTGGACAGTCCTCCCGCAAGGAGGAATGAATTCACCTACCATTTATTCCACAGCTATGGCAGGAATTCTGGAACAGTGGCAACCGCCTCATCCACAGGTTACGCTATTGCAGTACGTGGATGACCTTTTGCTCTGCTGTCCAGACCAGACGTCCTGCAAGGAAGCCACAATTTCTTTGCGGTGTTTTCTGGCAGAGAATGGTTGCAAAGTTTCACGTGAAAAATTACAGTACTGTAAGCAAAAGGTTACCTTTTTGGGTCACTGTATCTCTGAAGGTACAAGACACCTGACTGAGGAGAGAAAACAAGCAGTCCAAAATCTCTCCTTACCCAGGTCCCACCGGCAACTGCGCACCTTTTTGGGCTTAGTGTCATACTGCAGGCCTTGGATAAGGTCTGCCTCGCAAATGATGCAACCCCTCTATGATTGTCTGTCATCTGACCCCTTTGACCTAACTCAGGAAGCTATTGATTCCTTTCATTCCCTTAAACTACTCATTGTATCTGCCCCGGCCCTGGGTATTCCAAATTACAATCAACCATTTTTCTTGTTTTGCACAGAACAGGAAGGGCATGCGACAGCCGTCCTCACACAGCAACATGGTGACAAACAAAGACCAATAGCTTACTACTCAGCGCGATTGGACCCAGTTGTCAGAGGGTCACCCACGTGTGTCCGTGCTGTAGCGGCTGCTGCAGTACTGCTAGGGAAAGCTTGCGAGATCACATTGACATTTCCCTTAACAATTTACTCCCCGCATGACATTCATGCTATACTTGTGCAAGTCCAACCAAAACACCCGTCTATGGCCAGACAGCTCAGACTTGAATGTGCCCATCTGATTCCTGAGTATGTCACCCTCAAGAGGTGTAATGTTCTGAATCCGGCCACCCTTTTGCCAGTTGATTCAGAAAAGGGGGAATTGGTGACAATGGTAGCAAGTGAGGATGAATACTTTGACATGACGCACGAGCCTGACTGCATAGAGCTGATGAGTCAGGAGACAGCGGTTTTCCACATGTCTGATACACCTATTCCTAATGCAGATTTTGCGTTTTTTGTAGATGGCTCCAGATACCACCTGGATGGGAGATTCTACACTGGATATGCAGTAGTATCCTCACATGAGGTAATCCGAGCTGAACCACTCCCGCCGCACATGACTGCGCAGGAGGCGGAGCTAACAGCGCTCATTGAGGCGTGTAGAGCGGGATTAGGTAGGAAAATTAATGTTTATTCAGACTCAAAGTATGGATTTGGGATCTGTCATGATTTTGGCCCTATCTGGAGAAGTAGAGCTTTTCTTGCGTCAGCTGGTAAGCCTATTAAAAATGCAGAATTGGTAAAACAGTTAATGGAGGCACTAATGTTACCAGTCCAGGTTGGCATCATTCAAGTGAAAGCACACACAAAAGGGGACTCACTGGAGGTAGCGGGCAATAGAAGGGCGGATGCAGCTGCGAAAGCAGCGGCAAAGAGGCCTAGGGATCAGAGGATAGTGGCAGGGAGCCAGCAAGTCCCAGCCACAGTGAGTCTGGATGTCCTGAAATCCCTCCAGCATCAGGCTGCCCAAACAGAGAAGGAACACTGGGAGAAAATGGGAGCTGGGCTGAACTCGAATGGAGTATGGGAAAGTAAGGATAGGTTGTGTTTACCAAGGTCCCTGCTCCCTATGATGGCACAAGCAACACATGGCCCCACTCACGCCTCAAAAAGTCACATGTGTAACCAGGTGAATGCCTTCTGGATCGCTCCTGGCTTCAGTTACGTAGCCTCCAAACACGTACAATCCTGCATTATCTGCGCACAACACAACCCAGGCAAAACAGAAAAAGTCCCTAAGAAAGCAACACCCAGACCGCTCTACCCGTTTCAACGACTGCAAATAGACTACATACAACTACCCAAGGTAGGAGTGTATGAATACGTCCTGGTATGTGTAGATCTCTTCTCAGGATGGGTTGAGGCCTATCCAGTAAAATGTGCAAATGCTAAAACAACTGCAGAAAAACTGATGAAGGAACTAGTCTGTCGGTAAGGCATCCCAGAAGCCATAGAAAGTGACAGGGGCACACACTTCACTGGAGAAATAATGAGGGACTTTATGCAGGCCCTGGAAATAGAGCAGGCATTCCATACCTCTTATCCACAGAGCAGTGGAAAAGTAGAGAGATTAAATGGGACACTTAAACTAAAAATTCAAAAGGCCATGGCAGAGACAGGAAAGAATTGGGTAGAGTGCTTATCCCTGGCACTCTTTTCAGTCAGACACATTCCAAATAGAAAGACAGGCTTGTCTCCTTTTGAAGTCCTTTTTGGTAGTGCCCCAAAAACAGGTCTCTACTTTCCACAAGTGTTACAGATGCAACACGGCACTATGACAGCCTACATCCAGGCCTTACAGGAAATACTTAATGTGGTGCATAAACATGTCTTTTCATCCATTCCAGATCCCAATGCAAGTGCAGATGTGCATCAGCTGAATCCAGGTGATTGGGTGGTCGTGCGCAGACACGTGAGAAGGAGCCTAGATCCACGCTTTGATGGCCCATTCCAAGTCCAGCTGACCACATCCACCTCAGTGAAACTTGAGGGAAAACCCACCTGGATCCACGCTAGTCACTGTAAAAAGGTCACTCCACCGGCAGAATGACAGTTTTGCTAATTATCCTGCTAGGTGTAGCAGGGTTGCTGCACCAAACAAAGACACTGAGCGAACTTTGAAATACGGACTGGGATAATAAACTCATTCGCCACCATATTTCTCTTACTGAGGACATGGAAGGAGAAAAGCCAAAAGACTGTTGGATCTGCACACACAGTCCTATTTCTTCAAAGACTATGCCTTATTTAGCCTTACCTCTGGAACCACAGGAGGTATTGGTACCAGACTGTATACACAATGAAATCTGGACTCAATCTAGATTTTTGGGAGAAGAAGATGTACCTCGTGATGTATCTGCTACATTGACTATAGTTGAATCAAAAACAGGAGGACAAAGTGGCTAATATGCAAAGAATTACAAATATTTATTCAATAGCATACAAAACATTACAAAAATATCGTGGAGAAGAAGAGCAAGACATGACAAAAAACTGGCATCATGGATGGTAAAACAGTTACTACAAAGGGCTGCACTGAAGGCTGAAATGGTACAATGCCATATAGTCACAGTATAAGTATATAACCAATCACAAAAACATACCCAGTGCAGCCGAAATAAGAGGTAATAAAGTGCCAGTAGTGCAGAGGACAGAGGTCTGGATACCCCCCTAGGAAGGGTAACGCGCGTTTCGCGTGAAGAGAGTAACACGCTTCATCAGACCGTGAGGGATATGAATTTCTCCGTTGCCGGAAGTACTAAATGGGCCAGGTGACCCATCACATGATCGTCGTTAACCAATGAATGGTAAGAAGGTCGGCGCATGCGCGGTCGGCACAGGCGGCCGGGGATGCGCGTACAGCGTCAGGCAGGGCGCGCACGAGAGGGGGCGTAGCTCCCAGTCCTGCACGCCGTTACCAAGGAGACGCCGTCGGGCAAGCCGGGACGCCAAGCGCGGACCACGCATGCGCACAATTACACCATCCACGTCGGGAAGGTAACAACTGGAGATAATTTTTACTCAGTATATAAATATAGATAGTGTCCGCCAGGTGCCAAAAATAGGTCATATAGAAACATATAACAATAAATCCAAAGAGTAAGAGTAAAATACAATAATCGGCAGATGTTAGATATCCATGGCGAGCACACATGCAGGCGTAAAAACTCCGAAGTGGATTCTTCAGATCGACAGTGGTGGTTACATGCTGGTCACGTGGAACGGAGAAAAAGAACTATAGAAAAAATGTGAAAATAAGAAAAATTATATTAAAAACAGTATAAAAACATAAAATTCTGGAACAAATGCCGGCGGGTGAAAAACAGGCAGATGTTCCAGAACGGGAAAAGGGGGGGGGGAAAAGGGGAGAGACTACAAGAAAGGGGCAAAGCTAAGGGACTCATTCAGGCCAGCTGGGGTCATAGAGCCCAAGATGGTAATCCACTTAGTTTCCTTTTGGGCAAGGATTTTCCTAACATTGCCACCCCTGCTGCCGACATGAATTACATCTATACCCTTAATCCTAAGGGACTTGCTATTGCAGTCATGATGACTACGGAAATGTCGGGGCAGGGTTTTAAGGGTGGAAGTATCCACCACCGTCTTGGCCGCACCAATGTCCCTCACATGTTCACGGACCCTGATTCGGAGTTCCCGTGAAGTAAGACCTATGTAGACCTTCGGACAGCCGCAAGTGGCATAATAAACCACATTCGAGGTCGCACAGGAAACGTAACACCTGATGTCAAAAGTGCGGCTGCCATCTACAGTTGTGAAGGTCTTGCTGCGGGGGACATTGGTGCAGGCAAGACAGTGGCCACAAGGAAAGCAACCATATAAAGGGGCAGTATGGCCAAAAGGATGGGACACCGCTGGAACGTAATGACTACGCACAAGGTAATCCTTAAGATTCCTAGAGCGTCGTGCCGTCATAAGTGGGTGGTCAGACAAATGGGAACTCAGACTCGGATCGCTCTTCAGGATTGGCCAATATTTGTTAAGAATATCGCGCATGGTTTGCCACTCATGATTAAATGTTGAGATGAAACGAACCTCTCCGAACCCCCTATTCCCTCGACCAGAAGACTGTAGGAGCTCCCGCCTCTGGGTATTCCGAGCCCGATTGTAACCCCTTTTGATGGAGCGATGACTATAGCCCCTAGCAACCAATCTAGAGCTAAGATCTTCAGCCTGGGCCTTAAAATTGTCAGAGGTAGAGCAGATCCGCTTCATTCTGAGAAACTGACCAACCGGGATAGCTTGAATGGTACTAGAAGTGTGGGAGGATGAAGCGTGTAAAAGGGAGTTGACCGATGTCGGTTTCCTAAAGACATCGGTCTGTAGTTGCCGACATGGGTCAACTCCAATAGAAATGTCTAAAAAATCAATTTGCTGTAAATCAAATTTTATATGTTTTTATACTGTTTTTAATATAATTTTTCTTATTTTCACATTTTTTCTATAGTTCTTTTTCTCCGTTCCACGTGACCAGCATGTAACCACCACTGTCGATCTGAAGAATCCACTTCGGAGTTTTTACGCCTGCATGTGTGCTCGCCATGGATATCTAACATCTGCCGATTATTGTATTTTACTCTTACTCTTTGGATTTATTGTTATATGTTTCTATATGACCTATTTTTGGCACCTGGCGGACACTATCTATATTTATATACTGAGTAAAAATTATCTCCAGTTGTTACCTTCCCGACGTGGATGGTGTAATTGTGCGCATGCGTGGTCCGCGCTTGGCGTCCCGGCTTGCCCGACGGCGTCTCCTTGGTAACGGCGTGCAGGACTGGGAGCTACGCCCCCTCTCGTGCGCACCCTGCCTGACGCTGTACGCGCATCCCCGGCCGCCTGTGCCGACCGCGCATGCGCCGACCTTCTTACCATTCATTGGTTAACGACGATCATGTGATGGGTCACCTGGCCCATTTAGTACTTCCGGCAACGGAGAAATTCATATCCCTCACGGTCTGATGAAGCGTGTTACTCTCTTCACGCGAAACGCGCGTTACCCTTCCTAGGGGGGTATCCAGACCTCTGTCCTCTGCACTACTGGCACTTTATTACCTCTTATTTCGGCTGCACTGGGTATGTTTTTGTGATTGGTTATATACTTATACTGTGACTATGTGGCATTGTACCATTTCAGCCTTCAGTGCAGCCCTTTGTAGTAACTGTTTTACCATATGTCACAAACCACCGGGGGGTCACTCAGAAATCCCCCGCGCTGGCTACCAGTACGTCACAATCGGGGGGTAGCAAGGGGGGGTCACCCCTCCTTTATACCTCCCGACCGACAGACAGAGCACGTGACGCGCTCTCTAGCGCCCCTCTTATAGTCAGGCCAATTATGGAATTGCCCGACAATAAGCAAGGAGGCCGCTATACTACTTATGCCGATTATTGAAGGGTCCCCGGTGAGAGGAGGGTATATATTCCCCCGACCTCCGCGGGCGGAATATATAATATCTTCCCGAATCTCACTGGCCTCCCCACAATAATCCTTGGCACAACTCGCTGCCACCAACCGCTTCACGGTAACTATTAGCCGAACACACGGACGTGGGATTCAAGATCGAGATAACAGAACAGCCCAGGATTAATTATATAATTTAATCGCCTAAAGCACACTAGAAACTACAATATATACAATAGGGAATCTACAGAATATACAGTTATGTCAGAGTACAGTTACAGATAAAGCATGGTTTACAACAGGTATGCAATTCAATCAGTTACCTTGTGCGTCTGGCCACAGGGGGGCGCTGTAGACCAGGTTTCCAGGAACTCTCTCACAGGTCTGTCCCAACCAGGCCCCCGAGCAGAAGAACGCTGGAAAATGGCCGAAGTAGGGTTATCAACCTGGGCAATCCAGGTCCCCTCCTACCTTAGTGACCTCACAGGGAAGCACTGCCACTCCCCCTGCATGGATCAGAATTATCCAGCAAAGGGGATTTTGGCTATAACTTTGCCTGGGAGCGTCGTAGGCAGACGCCAATGCTCTCATTGTGACAGTTATGAATTTAGCTACAGAACGAGGGGACTCATGACCTGTCTGCCAGTTCCCCATTGGCTGATATCACGCCTGGGGCATTTCCCAATGTCCTGTTCCCATAAAAAGGGGGTGCCGGCATCGTCCACATGCGGAGACACCATTTTTATGGTTGCCATATTTATCGGAAATATGGCTTGCGAGATATGAACCATTTTTTACTGGAGTCGTTCTGTCTGGCTATTTCCATAGCCTTGCTAACTAGCTAGCAGCTCCTACTACAGGGTGACGGCAGGGAGTCATCCTGTGTCCATTGTCCTGAAGCCACCTAATTTCCATATCACAGGACATGGCCATGGAGTTTGTTGCTAAACCAGTTGTGTGAAGGGAAGGGGGTAGTGACACCAGGAGAGGGCTTCCTGACATGACTTGAATGTCATGATTTATCGTCATATCTCCGGATTTACCTCACACCTCCCCCCTTTTGAGGGCGCTAGGGGGCAGCACACTCCGGTGTTCCCCCGTGCGCCCGTCCGCGACCTCTCCTTGTCGGGACAGCCCGTCTGCGTTACCGTGGTCACGGCCCCTTTTGTGGCGAATGGTGAAGTTGTATTGCTGGAGCGCAAGGCTCCATCGCAACAATCGCCCATTCGTCCCAGAGACGGTGTGCAACCAGCTGAGGGGATTGTGGTCCGTCTCCACGATGAAGTGGCGCCCGTATAGATAGGGTTGCAGACGCTGCAGGGCCCACACTATGGCCAGGCACTCCTTCTCCATTGTAGAATAGGCCACTTCCCTTGGTAACAGCTTCCTGCTCAGGTACAAGACTGGGTGCTCTTGGCTCGCAGAGTCCACCTGGCTGAGCACCGCACCGAGGCCGAAGTCACTGGCGTCGGTCTGTACTACAAACGGCCGCGTGAAGTCGGCTGCCTGTAGCACGGGCGGGCTGGACAGGGCGTCCTTTAGGGCCCGGAAGGCTGTCTCGCAGTCCACTGTCCAATCGACTGCAGAGGGCAGCTTCTTCTTGGTGAGGTCCGTCAAGGGCTTTGCCAGGCTACTATAGCATGGAACAAACCTCCTATAGTACCCAGCGGTCCCCAAGAAGGACATCACCTGCTTCTTGGTCCTGGGGGTGGGCCAGGATGCGATGGCCTCCACTTTCTCAGGCTCGGGCTTCAGCGTTCCCCCACCTACCCGGTGACCGAGGTACTGGACCTCGCTCATGGCCAGCTGACACTTTCCCGGCTTGATGGTCAAACCTGCCCGGTGGATCCGCCTGAGCACCTGTGCTAGATGCTCTAGGTGGTCCTCCCAGGTGGGACTGAAGACGGCAATGTCATCCAGGTACGCGGCCGCGTACCCTTCAAGTCCCTTGAGCAGGGTGTTGACCATCCGCTGGAAAGTGGCAGGGGCATTCCTCATCCCGAATGGCATCACCGTGGACTCGTACAGTCCAAATGGGGTTATAAAGGCAGAGCGTTCCCTGGCCTTGCGAGTCAGGGGGATCTGCCAATATCCCCGGCTCAGGTCCATGATGGTCAGGTACTGAGCCCCGGCCAACTGATCGAGCAGGTCATCGATGCGTGGCATTGGGTACGCATCGGCGACCGTGACAGCATTGAGCCCCCTGTAGTCCACGCAGAACCGAGTGGTTCGGTCCTTCTTAGGGACGAGGACTACAGGCGAGGCCCAAGCGCTGTTGGATGCCTGGATCACCCCCAGCTCCAGCATCTCGTCAATCTCCTGGCGCATGTGTTGCTGCACCTCCAGGGAGACCCGATATGCTGAACGCCGGATCGGGGGATGATCCCCAGTGTCCACGTGATGGACAGCCAAGTCAGTCCTTCCGGGCTGGTTGGTAAACAACCCCCGGAAGGGGAGGAGGGTGGCCCACAGCTGGGACCGTTGGTCCTCCAAGAGCTGGTGGCCAACCTCCACATCCTCAATGGATCCGCCTGCCCTAACCTGGGCTAGCATATCCAAGAGGGTTTCCGCTTCTCCCTCCTCGGGCAGGTTGCACACGGGGAGCGCACATGCCTCCCCGCTCATGATGTGCCTTCATCATGTTCACATGGAAGGGCCTCCGCCTTCCACGGGCAGGGTCCAGGGTGACCAGGTACGTTACAGGGTTGAGCTGCTGGTACACGAGGTATGGGCCTTCCCAGGCTGCCTGAAGCTTGTCCTGTGGTACGGGGACCAGTACCCACACCCTTTGACCCACTTGGTAGGTCCTCTCACAAGCGTTCTGGTCGTACCAACGCTTCTGATCGGCCTGGGCTTGAGCCATATTGTCGTGTACCAGTTGCGTCAAGGCCTGCATTTTGTCCCGGAAGCGCATGACATACTCGATAACCGACACTCCAGGGGTGGCCAAATCCCCTTCCCAAGCCTCTTTCACCAGAGCCAGGGGGCCCCGCACACGTCGCCCGTACAGGAGCTCAAACGGTGAGAATCCTGTTGAGGCCTGTGGAACCTCCCGGTAAGCAAATAACAGGTGTGGGAGATACCGCTCCCAGTCACGCCCATGGGAGTCGACCAACATCTTAAGCATCTGCTTTAAGGTGCCATTGAACCGCTCGCACAGGCCATTAGTCTGTGGATGGTACGGGCTGGCCACCAGATGTCGCACCTGGACTTGCTTACAGAGGGTCTCCATCAGCTGGGACATGAATTGGGTCCCCCGGTCGGTGAGCATTTCCTGGGGAAAACCCACTCGGGAGAAAATCTCCAGCAATGCGGTGGCCACCTTGTCAGCCCGAATGGACGACAAGGCCACTGCTTCTGGGTACCGGGTGGCATAGTCAACTACCGTCAGTATGAAGCGTTTCCCGGAGCTGCTGGGGATGGCCAGCGGGCCGACCAGATCCACAGCCACCCTCCTGAAAGGCTCATCGATGATTGGCAGAGATACTAGTGGGGCTTTGGGGTGTGGCCCCGCCTTCCCCACTCTCTGACAGGTTTCACACGAACGGCAGTAGGCAGCCACATCGGCCCCCATTTTTGGCCAGTAGAAATGCTGGTTTAACCTGGCCTTGGTCTTAGCGATCCCTAGGTGTCCGGCCATCGGAATCTCATGTGCGATCCGCAACAACTCCGTCCGGAACGGATAGGGTACCACCAACTGTCGGTCCCTGGGCCACGCCTCCGGTGAACCCTGCTGGACCGTGGCCCGGTACAGCCGTCCTTGGTCCCAGACCACTCGCTCCGGGTCCGAGTCCGAGGGAGGCTGTGCCGCCTGCTCCTTTAGAGCTTTCAGGCTGTCGTCAGCTTCTAACGCTGCCTGAAACCCCTGACTAGATGTGGCCAGAATCGACGAGACTGTCACATCTTCGGTCAGTACCCCGGGACCTGTGTCCTGGCCTCCACCTGACTCGGCTGCCACTTGGTCAGAAGGGGAAGAGCTATCGGACCTCCGGGAGGCCCCTTGGCTTCCAGCACTCCCACTGCGGGTGACAGCGGCCACAGCCGCTGCGACCGTGGGTCGTGCCTGCTCCTCCTCCGTTCCTGACCAAGTCGCCGGTTCAGGCAGACCTACCTGGCTTCCTGACACCCCGGTTGTGGGGGAACCCTGCACCGAGATCTTACCTGGGAGCACTTCCGCTCCTGGACTGGCCCCAATCTCACCTGCCTGTTCCCCTCCTGCAGCAACAGAACCCCGCTGTGAAATCTCTGGGGACCCCACATTTGCTGTGGTAGCCCCCACCCCACACACTGGTCCTCCCCCTGCAGCACCCTGCTCTCTGCTTATCCCTGCAGAGGGCAACAGATCCCAGCTCACAGGCTGGTTACTTGTAGAGGCATTGTCACACCTTTCTCTGACCCCCTCCCCTGTCACAGCTGCAGCTGTGTGTGTGTCTATGGTGTCTGTGCAAGCAGAAATATCAGAGTTCACTCCCTCCTCCCTTACATCATTCATAGATAACACATTAACATTGTCAGGAGTCATGTCAGCACTGGCTGAAGGTTCAGCCTTTGGGGCGGGGCCAAACTGGGAGGTTATTTGCCCCAAATCTGTCCCAAGTAGCACGTTTGCAGGGATCCGATCAGTTACCCCCACCTCCCTCACCCCTCGCCCTGCGCCCCAGTCCACATAAATGTCAGCAACAGGCAGCGCCGGGTCAATGCCTCCAATCCCGGAGACAGCGAGGGTTTTTCCAGGGATCAAGTCTTGGGGGGACACCATCTCAGGCCGCACCAGAGTCACTTCCGAGGCGCTGTCTCGCAGTCCTATGGTCACAGACTGGCCGACGGTGACAGGTTGGAAGCTGTCCAGGGACCTACCACCACCCCCACCCACACAATACACCTTGGGCGGCCCTTGGGACGGGGACGGAGCCGGGGCCTTGGGACGCTGAGGGCACATGGCCTTGAAGTGTCCAGGTAGGTTGCACTGGTGGCACCGTCTTGGTTCTGCCACGGGCCTGGAGAGGGGAGTTGAGGGGGACACCCCCTGCAGTCTAGGGGCAGGTGGGGCAGTCGCAGAGTTCATCTTACCCCCTCTCCAGGTGCTGCTGGTGGCTGCTCTCCTGGCTTCAGGAGCCCGATTGTTGGTGTAGTCATCTGCCAGGGCAGCTGTAGCCGTGGATCCCTTTGGCTTCTGGTCTCGGATGAACTGCCGGAGATCCTCAGGGCAGTTCCACAAGAGTTGCTCCGTGATGAACAAGTCCAGGATCTCCGGTCCGGTGGAAAGCTGCAGGCCTTGGGTCCAGTGGTCGGCAGCTCGGGCAAGTGCCCGCCGGTGGTCAGCCCAGGAGTCCTTTGGTCCCTTCTGTAGGCTCCGGAACTTCTTGCGGTAGGACTCCGGGGTGAGGTTGTACTGTTGGATCAGGGCCCGCTTGATGGTGTCGTAGCCCTGATCTGCCTCAGCAGGCAAGTCCCCAAGGATATCCAGGGCCTTACCCCTTAAACGGGGGGTCAGGTATTTGGCCCACTGGTCCTTGTTCAGATGATGCTGCAAGCAAGTCCGTTCAAAAGCAGTCAAGAAAGAGTCCAAGTCTCCATCCTTCTCCAGCACTGGGAAGTCCTCAACACGGACCTTTGGAAGTTTGGTGTCTGGAAGGTCACGGGTGGCTGATGAGGGCCGGAGCTGAGCTAGCTGCAGCTGGTAGTTACGCTCTGCCTGGCGCTCTTCACGCGCTGCTTGCCGCTCACGCTCGGCCATGAGTTCCTTGTAGCCCTCCCGGTCTCCAGCCTGGCGTAGGGCCATAGCCATTTGAAGAAGGCTATCCGAGCCTCCCAGGCTCGGTGGAATGGCACGTGGTGATCTGCGGCCCGCTGCGGAGCCTGGTGCTTCACTGTCCATTGCAGAGCGGAGGGCTGGCATCTGGCTCGTTGAGGAACCTTGGGCGAGCTCCTCCTCATCTTGTCCAGCAGTCCCAGTTCCGATTGTGACGTACTGGTAGCCAGCGCGGGGGATTTCTGAGTGACCCCCCGGTGGTTTGTGACATATTGGTGGCAGCGGTGTCCTCTGCAGAGCTGTTCTCTGGCGTCGGGCTCCTGGAGGGCTCGTGGACAACCTCCTCATCGTCTCTGGCCTGAGCATCGGCCATTCCTTTGGCTTTGCTCCTGGTGCTATCAGCCATTGTTGCAGACTTTGGTCACTGACACAGAACTGACACCTGATGCCTCCACACACCTTACAGTATCTGCACTCTGACACTCTAGTGTTGAGCTGGTCTGAAGACCCCAGCAGCCACAGCTGCTGCAGGCAGTCTTTAGTGTCTGGGAGTATGGGTCTCACACTCACACACACTATTATCTCGATCCCACCGCTGCCACCAATATGGCACAAACCACCGGGGGGTCACTCAGAAATCCCCCGCGCTGGCTACCAGTACGTCACAATCGGGGGGTAGCAAGGGGGGGTCACCCCTCCTTTATACCTCCCGACCGACAGACAGAGCACGTGACGCGCTCTCTAGCGCCCCTCTTATAGTCAGGCCAATTATGGAATTGCCCGACAATAAGCAAGGAGGCCGCTATACTACTTATGCCGATTATTGAAGGGTCCCCGGTGAGAGGAGGGTATATATTCCCCCGACCTCCGCGGGCGGAATATATAATATCTTCCCGAATCTCACTGGCCTCCCCACAATAATCCTTGGCACAACTCGCTGCCACCAACCGCTTCACGGTAACTATTAGCCGAACACACGGACGTGGGATTCAAGATCGAGATAACAGAACAGCCCAGGATTAATTATATAATTTAATCGCCTAAAGCACACTAGAAACTACAATATATACAATAGGGAATCTACAGAATATACAGTTATGTCAGAGTACAGTTACAGATAAAGCATGGTTTACAACAGGTATGCAATTCAATCAGTTACCTTGTGCGTCTGGCCACAGGGGGGCGCTGTAGACCAGGTTTCCAGGAACTCTCTCACAGGTCTGTCCCAACCAGGCCCCCGAGCAGAAGAACGCTGGAAAATGGCCGAAGTAGGGTTATCAACCTGGGCAATCCAGGTCCCCTCCTACCTTAGTGACCTCACAGGGAAGCACTGCCACTCCCCCTGCATGGATCAGAATTATCCAGCAAAGGGGATTTTGGCTATAACTTTGCCTGGGAGCGTCGTAGGCAGACGCCAATGCTCTCATTGTGACAGTTATGAATTTAGCTACAGAACGAGGGGACTCATGACCTGTCTGCCAGTTCCCCATTGGCTGATATCACGCCTGGGGCATTTCCCAATGTCCTGTTCCCATAAAAAGGGGGTGCCGGCATCGTCCACATGCGGAGACACCATTTTTATGGTTGCCATATTTATCGGAAATATGGCTTGCGAGATATGAACCATTTTTTACTGGAGTCGTTCTGTCTGGCTATTTCCATAGCCTTGCTAACTAGCTAGCAGCTCCTACTACAGGGTGACGGCAGGGAGTCATCCTGTGTCCATTGTCCTGAAGCCACCTAATTTCCATATCACAGGACATGGCCATGGAGTTTGTTGCTAAACCAGTTGTGTGAAGGGAAGGGGGTAGTGACACCAGGAGAGGGCTTCCTGACATGACTTGAATGTCATGATTTATCGTCATATCTCCGGATTTACCTCACACCATCCATGATGCCAGTTTTTTGTCATGTCTTGCTCTTCTTCTCCACGATATTTTTGTAATGTTTTGTATACTATTGAATAAATATTTGTAATTCTTTGCATATTAGCCACTTTGTCCTCCTGTTTTTGATTGTTGCTTGTGGTGTGCACACCTCTCCACGGTTTAAACCCTTTGCTTTTTCCGTGGTTCTTTCATAATTGAGATTATGTTTAATGCCTAATGGATTATTATGGTATTTTAACTTTGCTTTCTGTGTTTTGCACAGTGTCTCCATTTATGGCTATGGATTTCCATGTGCGAGAAGAAACATGGCGGTCTCAGCTCAATGATTTTTTCAGACATGACAGTGGTGCAGATGCCAGGTCGGGTGAGGTGAGCCTGCGGGATGAGGTGGCCAATTATAAGGGGCTCATTCATAAACGTACCAAAATATGGTGGAACCGTGCCTTCCTGGAACGGTATCTACAACAGGGACTCATACCACGAGGACTGAGGGTCCAGGTGTTCCCATCATTTGATATAGATGACAATACCTTTAAAGACAAATGGGAAGATTTTGCCAATAACTGTTCGAAGGGTTTCATTCAACTACTATGTGACCTTAACAGCTCACAACTTCGGGCAATTGAAACCGAGACAGCTGATTTACAAAGCAGGATCACTACGGGACTCAGTACGGAGGCCTTCAAAACCTTTGAGACAGACATTGAGAATGATATGTCCAGATGGGAGAAGGAAGTTAAGGACAGCAAAATCAAAAAATTCCACCGCGATGAATTAGATTTGCAATCCAACAGGGTTTACAAATGGAGGATGTCATCTGATCGATCCAGACCGTTCAGACGATTCAACCAGAATCGATCACGCTCTAGATCCACTTCAACACGGTCGTACACCTCAGGTGAGGAATCTTCCGTAGAGGCGTATGATCCTTCCACATCCGGTAATAGGATGCTTATACCCCAAAGGAAATATAAGAAGAAACAGGCGGATACGCCCAGACCTTTAACTGATCCCCCCATGACTAGACAACAACATAAAAATGCTCTACAGGTAATTAACCTGTCGTCACATTCACTTTCTCAAACTCAGATTGATTTATTATCTAAAGGTCTTAGTTTTTCTCCCACTAATTCATTTAATTTCTTTACAGCCTTGAAGGACCTCCATATTTTCTCTCGCAAGGTCCTGTTGAAAAAGTTACATTCTAAAAACCCTCTGTCTTATAACTCCACCGACCGGGCAGAACAAGAAGCTCTTCAGGCTTTGGAAGACTTACTGTCTGAACAACAGGTAGATCAACAAGGTGTTTTTCCACCTTCCATCTTACCACGTTCCACACGGTTCCCTCCCTTGTCCCTCTGTTCCTCTGTAGAGATTTTTACTAGACTTGTCTCTGATGAATTTAAACTGTTATCTACAAGACGTAGATTTGATAATCTTAACCATGCACAGAGGAGGGCACTTCGTGATTTGCAAAATCTTGATGATGTCCAGATAAAACCGGCGGACAAGGGAGGCAATATTGTGGTCTGGCCCAATAGTCTATATGAAAAAGAGGTATATCGCCAGTTACGCGACAGACAAACCTACTCAAGATTAGACTCGAGCCCTTTGGTCCCCTATTCCGACTTACTCCACCGGATACTGCTTGGAGCTTTTGAGGATGGTATCATTACGAAAAAAGTCTTTGATGGCTTAGTTGTAACTTTTCCTAAGATTCCGACATTTCCGTAGTCATCATGACTGCAATAGCAAGTCCCTTAGGATTAAGGGTATAGATGTAATTCATGTCGGCAGCAGGGGTGGCAATGTTAGGAAAATCCTTGCCCAAAAGGAAACTAAGTGGATTACCATCTTGGGCTCTATGACCCCAGCTGGCCTGAATGAGTCCCTTAGCTTTGCCCCTTTCTTGTAGTCTCTCCCCTTTCCCCCCCCCCCTTTTCCCGTTCTGGAACATCTGCCTGTTTTTCACCCGCCGGCATTTGTTCCAGAATTTTATATGTTTTTATACTGTTTTTAATATAATTTTTCTTATTTTCACATTTTTTCTATAGTTCTTTTTCTCCGTTCCACGTGACCAGCATGTAACCACCACTGTCGATCTGAAGAATCCACTTCGGAGTTTTTACGCCTGCATGTGTGCTCGCCATGGATATCTAACATCTGCCGATTATTGTATTTTACTCTTACTCTTTGGATTTATTGTTATATGTTTCTATATGACCTATTTTTGGCACCTGGCGGACACTATCTATATTTATATACTGAGTAAAAATTATCTCCGACCGCGCATGCGCCGACCTTCTTACCATTCATTGGTTAACGACGATCATGTGATGGGTCACCTGGCCCATTTAGTACTTCCGGCAACGGAGAAATTCATATCCCTCACGGTCTGATGAAGCGTGTTACTCTCTTCACGCGAAACGCGCGTTACCCTTCCTAGGGGGGTATCCAGACCTCTGTCCTCTGCACTACTGGCACTTTATTACCTCTTATTTCGGCTGCACTGGGTATGTTTTTGTGATTGGTTATATACTTATACTGTGACTATATGGCATTGTACCATTTCAGCCTTCAGTGCAGCCCTTTGTAGTAACTGTTTTACCATCCATGATGCCAGTTTTTTGTCATGTCTTGCTCTTCTTCTCCACGATATTTTTGTAATGTTTTGTATACTATTGAATAAATATTTGTAATTCTTTGCATATTAGCCACTTTGTCCTCCTGTTTTTGATTGTTGCTTGTGGTGTGCACACCTCTCCACGGTTTAAACCCTTTGCTTTTTCCGTGGTTCTTTCATAATTGAGATTATGTTTAATGCCTAATGGATTATTATGGTATATTGACTATAGTTGGATGGGTCACTAAACCCTGGTTCCAGCTAAATATCACACGAACCAATGGATACTCGTGGTGGATGGAATAAGATTCAGACAAGGGCATAATTGCCAAAATAAAGACTAAGATTCCTCATTCGGGCCCCATTCCCCATGATGGATTATGGTTCAGTCTTCAATACAATGGTGTTGGAAATTGTGGAAAAGACAATAACTGTTTCTATATACATACACATGACTTAACCAAGGACAATGAGACAGTATATCAGAAGGGTATTGAGGGCTGTACATCATCATTTATTAGACGGACTTTTAGGAGGGAGCAGGGTAGCTGTATCTCGGGTATGACCGGAAAACAAATGAACAATACGTGGTGTGCTCATAAAGTCATGAAGGGGCTTCTGAATCTGCTTTATTGTGTACAAAGTCAAACTCACTTTTGTATTTTCCCAGAGGGAGTGTTTTTGGTTTGTGGGAATCATGCTCACAAGTGGGTGAGCCCTGACATGAGAGGGGTTTGCACACTTGCTAGACTTACACCTGCCACTTTCATAGTTCCTCATAGTAAAGTAGATGTAGCAGCTGTCCCAATTCATACCTTGTATAAACGAGCAGCAGATAATAAACCCCGGCCAAATGGTAGGCCTCATGTAGTAGAAATGGGAAAAGCAAATAAGGTATTTAATGCTATTTTCATACACCCTTTCTTAATGCAAATGTGGGACAAGCTAGTAGAGTCCACTGACTACCTGGATGATCAAATTTTTCGGGTTCTTGAGATTCTAAATGCTACCAATGCTATACAAAAACAATTAATTGTAGTCACTAACCAGCATACTATAGTGCTAAACTTTGTGACAGCAAAAGACGGCAGAATGTGTCAAATAATTGGTCCTGCCTGTTGCCATTACATTGACCCTGCAGGCAACCTCCAGGTTAGAGCAGATATACAGAAAACAAGTGAACTTAGGGATAAATGGTTAAAAGAGCACGATGCCAACAAGGACTCCTGGTGGGGAAATACATTTTCTTTTATGAATCCAGCCAATTGGTTTAAGGGCCTAGCAGGTTGGGTTTCTGGCATTATACAAACCTGTATGCAAATATTGTTGTTCTGTCTACTGCTTTATATGGCTGTAAAAACATTGCTATATGCATTACCTAAACTAATGAATAATGTATGTTCTAAGAGTCCCAGCATTGAACCCTCTGTAGTTTACTACGGACCCCAAATGGCCTCTGCTGACCGGGAGTAGGTGTCCACACTGAGGGTGGATGGGTGAAGTGGTAGGAAGACCCCTCATGGGTACTAGGCCCATGAGCCAGCAGCTCCTGTTTGGACGCCTACTGACCCTGTAGTGAAGGTTATACCATTTACAAAAGGGGGAAATTGATATAGAAGGGTTAATAGATTCTCTATTTCTTCATTAAAGATATTTTATTGTTATTAGTAAGTATATCTGATGGTAGTTCATAGTCATGGAGCCTACGGAATAAGAAACAGGCTCAAGGATTATTATTGTCTCTAAATGTTCTTATCTTCTTATCTCATATGCATGACTCTACATTTTTGTTTTGCTAAAACTTAAAGGTCATATGAGCAACTTGTGAAGTCCAGCTAGAAGCTTTTTTTTGCAATATCACATTGATCTGTAAATGGTATAAATAAACTGTACTTTGGTTAAATAAACAGAAAATTGATCATGCTCACATGGATGCAGGTCTTTTTCTCCGAGCGCTCGATCTTGATTAGGTCTGAAGAGGCCTAATTCAGAGGACCTCACTGGTGATCCCATAAGCTGACTTGTGACAAAACAGAACAGCTACAACATAAGTTAAAGGAAAATACTTATACTTAATATAATATCTTATTTCTGTCAATCATTTTTATTCTATATAAAATACAAATATATTTAAAAATCTTGAAGTATATCTTTCCTGTGCCTCATTGCGTTCTTACTTAAAAAATAAGCAAGTCGTTTTTTTAAGAGGCATCACCCCTGCGGTTTTTCTAGGCAGGATGGTGGGCGAGGATGAAGTCAAACCATGAGAAGAATTAAAAAAAAAAAGACCATTAAGCGTTACTGGAATTCAGCCTGAGTTGACTGAAGATTTTTCAAGTTTTTGTAGTAAGTATAGTAACCAGGAACTTGGCTCTTCAAGTAAGATGTAGCCATTTCTCAAGAGCTAATGTTATAGCTATGAAATCATAGTCACCAATGAGATAATTAGATTCTGCTGAGAGAAAAAAAAAAAAAAAAAGTATTGGAAAAGAATCTATAGGAATGATTTCTTATTCCAGAGATGTTTTGTGTGAGAGGACTGCTCCTAGACCAAGAGCAATGCATAGTGATCATCGCAGTTATTAAATGCTACTTTCCATTTGTCACTCTTTAATGTGGATTAGATTAGAGGCTCTGTGAAGATCTAATTAAGTGAACATAGTAAAACCAATTGAGATAACTGTTAGGGCTCTTCTCCACTTGCGTTTTATAAATCACAGCGATACTCGGCTCAAACTGAGTCGAGTGTCCTGTGTATGTCCTGCGTGTGGTCTGCGAACGGTGTGTGTTTTTTTCCTCACATAGCGCTCGCATGCCATATGGATGCTATGTGAGTGTTTATGCATACCACGTCAGACTGGCTACCGGAGGAATCTCCAGTAATACAAGGCCTGGCCGCGGTTACATGCACTGAACTCTGGAACTGTCACCTGAGCTGCAGAGATCAGCCCGATCTGTTTGCAGCTGTGCTGAACTGAAGAGCAATCACCGGGGAATCAATCACTCGGCGCTCGCTGTTCAGGCTGCACTCTGGAGCTCAGGTGACAGCTCCGGAGTTCAGTGCAAGTAACCGCGGCCAGGACTAGTATTACTGGAGATTCCTCTGGTAGCCAGTCTGACGCGGTATGCAAGTGTCAAGGATCCGTGGGACACGCGTATGCCATCTGTATGACATGCGCATGCAACCCGGATTCTAACTTTTTTCTCGCTCCCATAGGATTTCATGGGGGTGAGAGAGCTGAGACTCGGTGCAAATAGCAGCATGCTGCGATTTCACCGAGAGCACGAGTAGTGTCGTTAAAAATTTAGCAAGAGGACATGGCCTCATTGATTAACACTGGTGCGAGTGCGATTCGATTTTTTATCGGATCGCACTCGCACATAGAAATCGCAAGTGGAGAAGAGCCCTTAAAATCAGCACTGCCAAGGATTCAATGATTAAACAGGAATCAAGACATATTGACATATTACAGTGCGGTTTTGCCAACGTGTTTCAAAGAAACGTTCTTCATCAGGACAAACCACAAAGATGGTCTTTGGGGTTTGTCCTGATGAAAACTGCACTCCAATACGTCTTGATTGCGGTTTTATCATTGAATGATTGGCAGCACAGCTTTAAACCCAGTCATCTACATTTGTTTGATTTTTTTTTTTTTGTACTAAGTGGTTCTGCAGCAGCCTTCCGATTTACATGCAACAAAGGGGATATGCTGTCACAACCCTATTGTGGAGGTGGCACTAAGCTATAGCTTGTTTGTTCAAATGTAATGAGAATATCTGTGTAAATAAATAATCAAAATGTAGATGTCGATGCATAATTATCTGTCTATGTAGCCATCGCATGGACCCATAGTATAATTCTAAGCTGTATATTGAAAAAAGTTAGCCAAAGTATAAATGAACAAAGGAGATATTCATTAAGTTAATTGGGAGCCTTATCAGTAAAATTCACAGGAGAAGGAATGTAGTATTTGTAGGATGAGGCGGGTGATCCCATACTCCCATGTATCATTTCTACAGAATCTCATTGTCGCTTACTGTCTTCAAAGTGTACTATTTGGGATGATGTATGATCTCATGCATTCTCCCAATGCTGCCCATACGCACGCCCCCCTAATTATTCTTTATCAGTATGTGTGAGCAAATAGAGAAGTTTTTGTAAATATCTTTCAGGCTGAAGTGATGTGTTTAATGCATGAACAATAGAATACACGAGTCAGTTGATGACGCTGGCTGAAAGAGAGAGCACATCTGTGTGTTCATTGTCTTATATACATTGATATATTGGCACTGATATACGGCTAATACGGCACCGTCTCTGATACCCCAAACGAAGACTCCGTTAGCAGTCTTCAACCAAATTCCTCCCTTGACACTATCAGGTGAGCATCTTTCCTCATTAGCTCCCTGGTTGTCACTAAGGCAAGACCTTATTGCGCTTCTTGTCTTTCCAGCCCTTCTATTCCACTAAAGCCGGTTTCACATTTGCGTCGTTTTAATGGAAACGGAATCCAGCACAGATGCAATACAGTTACATTCATTTACAGTGGAAGAGCGGCACCATGTGCTTCATACACAACCGCATGTGTCCACATGGTGTCGCGCTTCCACTGTAAATAAATGAACTGTACTGCATCTGTGCTAGAATACGTTTCCGTCAAAAAGACGCAAATGTGAAAACAGCCTTAGTGATAACAATAGAACTTTTAAATCGGGTCAAAAAATGTAAAGATAAGGGGCTGTGGATAACCCTAACCCCAAAACAACATTTAAATGTGGGTTATACTCAAGTGCATCTGTGCTTTTAATTGTTTTTAGATGTCTGCATTTGTCACTATGTATGTTTTGTACTTTGTCATGTGTTTTTTTATGTGTGATTTATTAAATAAAAGAAACTTGTTTTTGATACTTTACCATGTGGTGATCCCGTTCCATTAGGTACGCTCTTCCTCTTTTTGTCATTATTGAATTGTGTACCTAGGAGATCCCACTTTCAGGTGGTGCCATCCCTTCTCCTTTCTTTCTCAGGCGTATACAGACATTACACCCGGGTGGGGGGGGGGGGGGGAGGGGGAGACACAGAAGAGTATACAGACATTACAGCTGGGGGGGAAACAGAAGAGTATATGTTGTGGGCAGGGGACGGACCACGGCAGGGGGGCTGCTCGAGACACTCTGATCCAGGGTCGTGGCGGTGGCTCAAGGGGAAGCCGGACCCGGGCCTATTCACCCGTCCACCGCCCGCAAGTGAAAAGGGGGATTTGTACAGGGGAGGTTTTGTCAGTGACGCCACCCGTGGTGTGCAGTGATTGTGGGTGACACCACCACTGTGGGTTATGCCCGGGACTGATGGAGGTTATCCCCTCCACGGGTAGGGGAGGTGTTGTCCCAGGGCCGCCATACAGGTGAGATGGTGCTGCGGAGCGCAATCTTGCAGGGTTGGACCAGATGGTATTGGTGTACTCAGTTCCTGAATAAATGCACACAGAGTCCAGATGGTACAACAAATTGCCAGTGACCGATGACCTCCGTCAGGTGTGTTCGGATCCCACACCCTGGTACAGCAAACAGGGGTCCCTTCCTCCTGCACTTAGTGTTGTGTCCTTGTTGTTGACTACTCCGCATTAAACGGGGAAGTCCACTCCCGGTGATACTGTGTGTTTGGAGCTGTGGCCCGTGAGAACTGACCCATGGGATCTTAGCAGGCAATTGCAGAGCCCTATCCCCCTCGTTGGGCTTCCGCCTCGCTCTGAGCCTCCTGTGGGACAAGACCTGAAATCTTGCCCCCGGCTGGTCAATTAGTGAGGTGCTTGAAGCTGTCCTAGCCCTAGGGTCCAGGTACCCTGTCGTGCACAGCCTCCGGACCGGATTCCTGATGTCGATACCGGCAGGCTACAACCCTGCCCCGGTCCACTTAAGGTCTCCCGCGACCGGATCTCCGTCGCCTGTGACCCTGTCTGCCGACTGCCACCTAGTCAGTAGTCCGGTAGTCCAGGAGCTCCAACCCCTGACTATTCGGTCACTTCACACTCCTCTCACTTCCTCCTCCTAAGCTTGACTGTCTTGTTCCCTTCCATTACACCTCAGAACCCCTAGGTGGGCGTCACCATCTGCTTGGACCCGCCCACTGGTGTGTCCCTATTGTTATGGGGGTGACTAGGCTTTGCTGGCTGGTGTTGTGCACCTGGATGTGGGGGTTGTGATGGAGGGCCAAAATGGAGGGAATCCTGCACCTGGAAGAGGGGTGCAGTCATCTGTGACACCCTGATTTTGTCAGGGCATCACATATACATACAATACAGCCGGGGAGGACGCAGAAGAGTATACAGACATTACAGCCAGGGAGGACACAAGAGTATACAGACAGTGGCACCTCTAGATTTAGATTATAGATGATCACAAGTAGAGATGAGCGAACCTCTCAAGGTTTGGTTCACCGAGCCCAATCAAACAGGGGATGCGTTTGTCAAACCTTTATCGAATCTTTGCGAACCGCATTGATATGATATCAATGGGAAGCCAAATGTAAGGCAGAAAGAACACCTTGTGTGGGGGGGGGGGGGTGTTTGAAAAGCTTCCAAGACAGCAAAAATACATTTTATAGTGCAGCACCACTGCTTTGGCATAGCCATTAGCTTCCTAAACTACTGACATAAGAAATAACAAATTTAATCCAACACCAAGGACCAACACCCACTAACCGTGGAAGTCAATACGTGAGTGAAAAAAGAAATATGAGGTGGCAAGCAGTGGCGCGGTCGTGCCTCTGGAAAAAAAACATTACCGGTAAGTAATCATGATTTTTCCCGTCGCCACAACAGCGCCACCAGAGAGATTCGAAAAGCAAACAGCAGTAGGGAGGGACCATAGCCTGTAGAACCCTTCTACCGAAAGTCATCTCAGATGTGGCAGAAAGATCTAGCCAGTAGTGCTTAAAAAAGGTGGTCGGAAAAGAACAAGTTGTTGCCCTGCAAATCTGATCCAGAGGCAGATCCGCATGTTCAGCCCAGGAGGTCGTTACAGACCTGGTAGAGTGTGCTGTAATACCCTGTGGTACTTGTTTACCTTGAGCTATTACACGATTCTCTAATAGTCTCTTTGATCCATCTAGCAATAGACCCCTTTGATGCTGAACAGCCCTTTCTGGAACCCTGGAACGAACAAATAACGTCTGACTTTCTCCAGGGTGCCGTAACTTCTAGATACTGAAGAAGAGCCCTTCTAACATCTAAGTAATGAAAATTTTTCCTCCCTTGGGTTCTGGGGAAAAACAGAAGGAGGGAAGGACAATTGTAATGCATGAGTGTAGCCACAGACTCAGACTGGCTGTAAGAGGAGTCTAGAGTTAAGCGGGCTTTATACGCTACGACATCGCTAATGCGGAGTCGTTGGGGGTCACGGAATTCGTGACGCACATCCGGCCGCATTAGCGATGCCGTTGCGTGTGACACCGATAAGCGATTTTGCATCGTTGCAAAAACGTGCAAAATCGCTAATCGGCGACACGGGGGTCCATTCTCAAATCTCGTTACTGCAGCAGTAACGAGGTTGTTCCTCGTTCCTGCGGCAGCACACATCGCTGCGTGTGACGCCGCAGGAACGAGGAAGCTCCCCTTACCTGCCTCCCGGCCGCTATGCGGAAGGAAGGAGGTGGGCGGGATGTTACGTCCCGCTCATCTCCGCCCCTCCGCTGCTATTGGGCGGCGGTTCAGTGACGTTTCAGTGACATCGCTGCGACGCCGCACGGGCCGCCCCCTCAGAAAGGAGGCGGTTCGCCGGTCACAGCGACGTCGCCGGACAGGTAAGTATGTGTGACGGCTGTGGGCGATGTTGTGCGGCACGGGCAGCGATATGCCCGTGTCGCGCAACAGATGGGGGCGGGTACCCACACTAGCGATAATCGGGACCGATATCGCAGTGTGTAAAGTAGCCTTAAGGCTGCTCACAAAGCAGGACCCCAAGAACTCTGCAACCCTTTAACCCCTATACAGGGATTTGGAATTACACAGAGCCGCAGAGAGCACTACCTGTGGCAGGCTGTAGTCCGTGGTCGTCAGGCAGGGTCAAAAACCAGGAGATGCAAAACAGGAACAGAATCGGCAGGCAAGGGCGTAGTGAGGAGACAAAGCAGAGGTCAAATCCGGAACTGGCAGCAGGGTACAAAAACGACAGGCAGGAGGGTAGTTAACAACAAGCAAAGGTCAGCGCACAGGAATCACAATACAAACAGCACATGAGCCAGGAGTACAGAACTATCTCTGGCAGTAGTCATGTGACAGGAGGGGAAATAAGAAGGGTGTGGTGTCTCACCATTGGCTGCAGGTGAATGTTGGCAACATCAGCTGGAAGACACGCCACCTACAGTCAGCCAGTGGTACTGCAGGTTCCAGGGAAACCCAGCCTAGTGGATGAGCAGAGCCTGTGCTCCGCAGAGCCATGGGCACCGACTCCTCTCCCATCACCAGCACTATCCATGGTGGGAACATGGCGTCGTCTGGCGATCGGAGCAGAAGTCGCACGAGCGGAATCTGGTGGGGACGTGACAATTTCCTGTGAACGGTGGAAGGTCCCTGCCACCTTTGGCCGATAGGGTCATTCTGCATACGGACCCTGCCTATCATCCCTAATCTGAGTATATGGAGGTTTGATCAAGAGGGCTTGAAGGTCACTAACAATCCGGGCCGAGGTCAGTGCAATGAGGAGAGCCACCTTGAGAGTTAGAAACCTAACGGAAGAGTGGGCCATGGGCTCAAAGGGAGCCCCCATAAGAGCATATAACACTAAATTAAGATCCCAAGAGGGGAAAACTAAACAAGGGACAGGTGTATTCCTTTGACAGCAGGAAATTAAACTCTCACACATCTATTTCCTGCCAAATTTGTTTAATGCCTCTAAGGCTGACACATGCACTTTTAAGATACTGTCTGACAACCCCAAATCCAGACCGCCCTGAAGAAATTCCAGAATCGCATGGACATGGGCCTTCCCCCCAGTGCAACTACCTGTAGAGTACAGAAACTTCTTCCACAGCCTGGTATAAATCCTAGTGTTAGACTGTTTGCTACTACTTAGAGTGGAAACCAGGTTCGAGGAAAAACCCTGATCCTATAACAGTCGCCTCTCAAAGTCGAGGCCATCAGATGGAGGCCTGAAACCTGAGGGTTAAGAAGAGAAGATCCGGTCTCTCTGGCAGGATCCAGGGATCGGCCATGGACAGTCTCCTGAGCCAATAGAACTAAGGTATCTTGGGCAAAAAAGGGGCGACTAGGATGATATGAGCCCCAGCTTCTCAGACTTTCCTCAACACTGCTGTAACTAAGATTAAGGGAGGGAAGGCGTAGAGGAGACCTGAAGACCATGGAATTTGAAAGGAATCTATAGCCCAAGCCCTGTCGGAGTTCGGGGAGCAAAACCTGGTCACTTTCCTGTTGGATCTGGTAGCAAACATATCCAACACCGGAGGACCACCAAATGTCTAATATGCTCCTGAAGACGACATGGTGAAGACACCACTCCCCTTGACAGATGCAACTGCGAATTAGGAAATCGGCTGCCACATTGTCCACCCCCCCGATGTGTAGGGCTGTGAGAGACAATAAGTGGACTTGGGCCAGGAAAAATATGTGATGGGCTAGCCTCAATAGCGTGGTTGACCGTGTACCCCCCTGGTGATTGATGTAGGACACAGCTACCCTGTTGTCTGACAGAATCCATACATGGTGACCTGCTGGCAGAGGAATATAGGCATGAAGAGCTTTCCCTATAGTGCACAGTTCCCTAAAATTGGAAGAACCTCAGATTTTTAAGGGACTCCACCCCTCCTTGAGCTGTGCGACTCTGCAAGTGAGCACCCCAGCTGAGTGTGCTGGCATCGGTCATAATAATATCCAGTACTGGGAGTGCCCAAGGAACGCCGATCAATAAATTCCGGTCCTACAGCCACCAACGGAGAGAATGACAGACCCGAGAAGAGTGTTGTGTCTGTCCAAACACCCTCCTAACCGTTGCTATGCTAGCAAGACCTCCGCCTGAAGTGCCAGAGTATATAGTTTCCCCCAGGGGACAGCCGGAATAGAGGCCACCAGAGATCCCAACAATGACATGGCTTCCTGTAGGGTCAGGACTGGAGTAAAGATGGCTGTGCACACTTTTGCTGTCACAGCGACTACCTTCTCTTGGGGCAGAATTCACTGCTGGGAGAGAAAGTCCAGGATCAGGCCTAGAAAGATATGCCTGGTGAGCGGATGCAGTCTTGAATTGTCGAAGATGACAATCCACCCTAGATCCTGAAGGATAGAGATGACCAACTGAACCTGAGCCTTGCAATGGAGCTTCTGATGTGCCCACTATTAGGAAATCATCAAGATAAGACATTATTAGAATCTCCCTCTCTCGAATGTGTGCCATTACTTCTGCCACCACCTTTGTAAACACCCTTGGAGCCATAGCCAAGCCAAATGGAAGGGCTCGGAATTGGAAATGCCATATCTGTCCATTGATAGGTAGGAGCCACCCTCAAAAACTTCTGGTCAGAAGGATGGATCTGGATATGATAATAAGCGTCCTTGAGGTCGACCACCACCATAAAACATCCCGGGAAGAGGAGCTTTACAGCTGATCTCACTAATTCTATCTTGAAGTGGTCAGGTACTAGATATTCATTTAATCTGTTTAAATGTATAATCGTCCTGAATGACCCGTTTCACTTGCGCACCAGAAACACCAGGGAATAAAATCCTTGGCCTTCTCCACTGAAGACTTCAACCAGGACTGACATGAGGATGAGATCCTCTACTACTTGCTGCAAGGCCAGTTGTTTTTCTCATGATCTGCCAAGCGATGTAACAATTAGTGACCCCCTAGGGGGTAGAGGAAATTGAAGTTTCAGACCAGATTCAATAATCTCAAGGATCTAGGAGCTGGAAGAAATGGCACGCCAGGCTGGAAAAAAAAAAAAAAAAAAAGAGGATAGCCTTCTTCCCACCTGGATAATAGACTCACTCGGTATGCTTCTTACCTCCCTGGGGAGGGCCAAACATGAAACCCGACCGTTGTCCTTTACCATCCATCCACCCACTTCTCCTGTGGTGCCGCATTCTCGCGCTTCGGGTATCGCTTCCTTTTGAAGGAACTGGTCCTAAAGGAAGCAGAGGGAAACGTGGCAAAGCCTTTCTTCTGATCCCCTGCTTTTTCAAGGATATCATCCAGAGGCTTAAGGCCCTGTCACACACAGATAAATCTGTGGCAGATCTGTGGTTGCAGTGAAATTGTGGACAATCAGTGCCAGGTTTGTGGCTGTGTACAAATGGAATAATATGTCCATGATTTCACTGTAACCACAGATCTGCCAAAGATTTATCTCTGTGTGTGACAGGGCCTTTACCTAAAAGGAAATCTCCCCCACACGACATCACAATCTGGACTTGGACTGTGAGTCCCTGAGCCTACATTTCAACCATAGTGCTCTGCTAGCTGAGTTAGATAACGCAGCTGCTCTTGCAGAGAGCCATAAGGTGTCCGCTGGAGCATCTACTAAATAGGATGCAGTGCCCTTATCCGGGGGGAAAAAAAAGTGTATTAACTGGTCACGAGGAACATCTGCTTTCAACTGGTCCTCTAGTTGTTGCATCCATACCATTAATGACCTAGCCACACAGGTCCTGCCACCGAGGGTCTAAGCTCTAAGGGCTCCTGCTGAAGTCTTCCAGGCCGATCTGAGGTAGGTATCAGCTTTTCTATCAAGGAAACCCTTTAGAGTACCCACATCTTCAAATAGCAAGGCTGATCTTCTTGCAGTCTTAGATACTGCAACGTTAATTTTGGTACAATGGTCCCAAAGAGAGGAATCTTGTTCCTGAAAGGGATATCGTGTCCGAAAGGAGGATGAAAGCAAAGGTTTCTTATCAGGCTTTTCCCACTGTTCTAACACTAATTGCTTAATTCTATTATGAACTGGAAAAGAGTGCTTCTGTTTGTGCTCCAGACTGCTCAACATCAGATCTTCCAGGGATTCTGGGCCTTTATCATCTACCAAACCCATTTTTGTTCTGACTGCTTTAACTAGCTGATTAACCTCCGCTGTAGGAAAACATGGTCTGCCCTCAAGTTCTTCATCCGAGGAAGACGAGGCAGAAGAGTACTGGGAATCAGAAGACAAAGAGCCACTGGACTCTCGTGTTCGAACCCTCACCTTGAAGGGGGATTATTTTGGCAATAGGCTGAGAAAAAACACTTAAGGCATCCCTAATCTCTGGCAGTAATCTTCAGGATATAATACGGGCAAAGTCAGGGGCTTCCTCGACTATCGTCTTCTGTATACAGGTCTGACATAACTATTTGTCTGATCCTGATGGTAAAGGGGCCCTACACAAGGGACACTATTATTGAGCTTCTCCGTTCTCTTCCCAGGTTTGTCCTAAGGGACGGAAGACACAGAGAGGAACTCCAGTAAGGCTACTTTCACACAAGGTTTTTCCCCCATCAGGCACAATCCAGAAAAAAACGGTTAAAACGGATCCGGTACCGCATCCATTTTATCCCCATTGATTTGTATTGTCGCCGGACTGTGCCTGATGACCTTGCGTTGCATCCGGCTTTTTCCGGATGTGGCTTAATAAAGAATGGTGCATAATGAAAGTCTATGCACGCCGAATCCAGTGGCATGCATCAAATGCCGGAAGCATGTAGCGGATTCGGTTTTTACTTCTGAGCATGCCCAGGAGTGATTCTCTGGCCTAAGAAAATCGGTGCGAGTGGAGTGCGATAAAACATCGCATTCCACTCGGACGAATTCTAGCCTGTGTGTCAGCACACATGAGCAATTGTTTTCTCGGTCCGATTAGGGCTGAGAAAGTAATTGCAGCATGCTGCAACTGTAATGCGAGACTCTTCTCTAGGGCGAGAGAGAGAGAAAAAAAAAAAAACGCACTGCACTTGCGGTACACCGGTCTACCATGCATGCAGAGCGAGAGTCGGAATAGCCGGCTACAGAGGAGAGGGGGAAATAAATCCCACCTTCCCCTCATCCGTGCCAGCCCGCCCCTCCTGAGAGCCTGCCCGCCCCCCGCAGCTGTGGTCCGCTCGCACGGTCGGACCGCAGACGCAGGGATACTAACTAGCATGACACTCGGCTCCTGCTGTGCTGCCAGCACGACCCGAGTGTCATGCGAGCATCGCAGTAGTGCCCTGTATGGCCCCCGCCCATTATTCAATCTCGTATTCACTGCTTTCCCCACCCATCGGCGCCTATGATTGACTGCAGTCAGACACGCCCCCACGCTGAGTGACAGCTGTCTCCCTGCAACCAATCACAGCCGCCAGTGGGCAGGTCTATATCTTGCAGTAAAATAAATAATTAAAAAAAAATGGCTTGCGGTCCCCCCCCCCCAATTTTGATACCAGCCAGGGTAAAGCCACACGGTTGAAGACTGGTATTCTCAGGATGGGGAGCTCCACGTTATGGGGAGCCCCCCAGCCTAACAATATCAGCCAGCAGCCGCCCGGAATTGCCGCATGCATTAGATGCAACAGTCCCTGGACTCTACCCGGCTCATCCCGAATTACCCTGGTGCGGTGGCAATCGGGGTAATAAGGGGTTAAGGCGTCTCTGAGACACCCCCAATGATTAACCTGTAAGTTTAAGTAAATAAACACATACACCCAAAAAAATACTTTTATTTGGAATAAAGGACAAAAAAAACACCCTCTTTCACCATTTTATTAAAATCCCCAAATACCCCTCCTGGTCCGAAGTAATCCACAGAGGTCCCGTGACGCTTTCAGCTCTGCTACATGAAGCTGACAGGAGCGGCCGTGGAACAGCACCGCTCTCTATCAGCTCCACGCAGCAACTGAGGGAGTCGCGCTGTCAGCGTTGACATCACTGAGATAGTGTCGGGGTGTGCGGTGATGATGATGCGTGCGGGAGTGCCGGGGTGTGTGCGGTGATTATGCGTGCGGGAGTGCTGGGGTGTGTGCGGTGATGATGCGTGCGGGAGTGCCGGGGTGTGTGCGGGGATGATGCGTGCGGGAGTGCCGGGGTGTGTGCGGGGATGATGCGTGCGGGAGTGCCGGGGTGTGTGCGGGGATGATGCGTGCGGGAGTGCCGGGGTGTGTGCGGGGATGATGCGTGCGGGAGTGCCGGGGTGTGTGCGGGGATGATGCGTGCGGGAGTGCCGGGGTGTGTGCGGGGATGATGCGTGCGGGAGTGCCGGGGTGTGTGCGGGGATGATGCGTGCGGGAGTGCCGGGGTGTGTGCGGGGATGATGCGTGCGGGAGTGCCGGGGTGTGTGCAGGGATGATGCGTGCGGGAGTGCCGGGGTGTGTGCAGGGATGATGCGTGCGGGAGTCTCGGGGTGTGTGCAGGGATGATGCGTGCGGGAGTGCCGGGGTGTGTGCAGGGATGATGCGTGCGGGAGTCTCGGGGTGTGTGCAGGGATGATGCGTGCGGGAGTGCCGGGGTGTGTGCGGTGATAACGGGGTCTCTCCCTCTCTCTCAGCTTTATAAAAAAAACAAAAAACGGATCCGTTTAACGGATCCATCGCATCAGTTTAACACACTCTGACACGGATCCGTTGCATCAGGCACAAACCGGATTGTGCCTGATTGCAAAAAAACTGATGTGTGAAATTAGCCTAAGTAAAAAAAAAAAAAAAAAAATTACACACACCTACAAGGCGCCCCTTACCATGTGAGACAGAAACTGTGCCGGGGGTTCTTGCGAGAAGGAGGACGACTCCTACAGGAATCTTTAGATCGCCGAGCACTGCTAGAGTGGCTCCCTCCACTCTCTCCTCCTGGATGGCACTGAGTGTTGCTGAGGAAGCTCCTGGGTATCCTACATGATAAACACAGAGTCGGCTAGAAGCAACAAACGCTGCCACCATGAGTTCTTTATTCTCTGTAATAGTGGTGGGCATAGCCATCTTCCCAGTCCCCGTGCATACGCAGAGACTGCTTCCGCTCTAACGTCACATCCTGTCAGGAACCCGGAACTCAGCAGCGCTGCCGATGACACCCAGCGTGTTCCATCCTTGGAATCCCGCGACCCGGTAAGTGACCAGCGTATACACCACAGTAGCCACCGACCTCTTGCGGGACACAGACCCAGAAACTGACGTATACTACTGCCAGGAGTGACCCGCAGGATACAGACCCGGAAAAATGTTAACCGGCATGTACAACTGCAAGGTCAGCCATAAAGGCTCCGAGCAGGACACAGACCCAGTGGCATGCTGGACCAGCATTTTGAGCTGCAGGGGCTCCCGCACCAGCAGGATACAGACCAAGTACCATGCTAGGCCGGCATATTCAACGGCAGGGGCTCCTACCCAAGCAGGGCACAGACCCGGCATGTGAAACCGGCGTATTCAGCTGCAGGGGCTCCCGCCCCAGCAGGGCACAGACCCGGAATAACTTCTGATGAATAAGAAAAAATGGCAAACCATATTATTCCCTAGAATACATTTTATTAAATGTAATTTTTAAAATTCATTTTTTGTATATATACACTAAGAAGCAGCGGTTCCAACAAAGTTTCCACCTCCTCAAGCTACAAAAAAGTCACAATTATAATATTTCTAACACATAACTATGCACATCATATAGTCTATTATTCTCATGTCTTAATATAACAATAGATCTCTGATATAAAGGCTGCATACATACACAATATTTAACAGATTTTAGTATTTAGATATAGTAAATACCCAGCCAAGTAATATCAGAGTAACATCCTTTGTACAATAAATTATTGAACTATAACTGGGTTTCAAGTTAAACTAGAAAGTTGTATTTATGCAGATAGTCTAAGTAAATTGGATAATTAGACAACACTGGAATGTCTATGCAGTATTAAGTAACAAAACACAATGCGAAATAGCATAAGACAAAAGGCATGATTATTACAAACCGTGTTCTATAGCGAGGATTAGTGTTCAGGGGGTGAGAACTAGGCACCTCAACACGCATTTCACTCCTATTTCCTCCTGAGGGTTAACCCTAACCCATATTTTCCTCACTACTAAAATCCTAATTGCAGCGAATTGGAAGAAAATCGACATTCACAATATAATCACAAATTATTAAAACTCTCGCCCTTCATGAAAAATATGAAAAACATTACGCCATTACGAATAATTTATTCGCCCCATATTACAAACGATGGAATCTAAGGAACCAATTTCGAGAAGAGATCACATGAACAAATATGTGTGCATCATAATATACACCACGTAGGGGTATCTTCTTACAATTCATGAAATAATATGGTCAATATGTCATCGCAGATAAGATCATTTATTCGATCACATGTACAGTCATATGAAAAAGTTTGGGCACCCCTATTAATGGTAACCTTTTTTTCTTTATAACAATTTGTGTTTTTGCAACAGCTATTTCAGTTTCATATATCTAATAACTGATGAACTGAGAAATATTTCTGGATTGAAATGAGGTTTATTGTACTAACAGAAAATGTGCAATCCGCATTTAAACAAAATTTGACCGGTGTAAAAGTATGGGCACCCTTATCAATTTCTTGATTTGAACACTCCTAACTACTTTTTACTGACTTACTAAATTGGTTTTGTAACCTTATTGAGCTTTGAACTTCATAGGCAGGTGTATCCAATCATGAAAAAAGGTATTTAAGGTGGCCACTTGCAAGTTGTTCTCCTATTTGAATCTCCTATGAAGAGTGGCATCATGGGCTCCTCAAAACAACTCTCAAATGATCTGAAAACAAAGATTATTCAACATAGTTGTTCAGGGGAAGGATACAAAAAGTTGTCTCAGAGATTTAAACTGTCAGTTTCCACTGTGAGGAACATAGTAAGGAAATGGAAGAACACAGGTACAGTTCTTGTTAAGCCCAGAAGTGGCAGGCCAACAAAAATATCAGAAAGGCAGAGAAGAATAATAGTGAGAACAGTCAAGGACAATCCACAGACCACCTCCAAAGACCTGCAGCATCATCTTGCTGCAGATGGTGTCAATGTGCATCAGTCAACAATACAGCGCACTTTGCACAAGGAAAAGCTGTATGGGAGAGTGATGCGAAAGAAGCCATTTCTGCAAGGACGCCACAAACAGACTCGCCTGAGGTATGCAAAAGCACATTTGGACAAGCCAGTTACATTTTGGAAGAAGGTCCTATGGACTGATGAAACAAAGATTGAGTTGTTTGGTCATACATAAAGGCGTTATGCATGGAGGCAAAAAAACACGGCATTCCAAGAAAACCACTTGCTACCCACAGTAAAATCTGGTGGAGGTTCCATCATGCTTTGGGGCTGTGTGGCCAATGCCGGCACCGGGAATCTTGTTAAAGTTGAGGGTCACATGGATTCAACTCAGTATCAGCAGATTCTTGACAATAATGTGCAAGAATCAGTGACGAAGTTGAAGTTACGCAGGGGCTGGATATTTCAGCAAGACAATGATCCAAAACAATGATCCAAAACACCGCTCCAAATCTACTCAGGCATTCATGCAGAGGAACAATTACAATGTTCTGGAATGGCCATCCCAGTGCCCAGACCTGAATATCATTGAAAATCTGTGAAATGATTTGAAGCGTGCTGTCCATGCTTGGCGACCATCAAACTTAACTGAACTGGAATTGTTTTGTAAACAGGAATGGTCAAGTATACCTTCATCCAGGATCTCATTAAAAGCTACAGGAAGCGACTAGAGGCTGTTATTTTTTCAAAAGGAGGATCTACAAAATATTAATGTCACTTTTATGTTGAGGTGCCCATACTTTTGCACCGGTCAAATTTTGTTTAAATGCGGATTGCACATTTTCTGTTAGTACAATAAACCTCATTTCAATCCAGAAATATTACTCAGTCCATCAGTTATTAGATATATGAAACTGAAATAGCAAAAACCCAAATTGTTCTAAAGAAAAAAAGGTTAACATTAATAGGGATGCCCAAACTTTTTCATATAACTAACTTGTATATATGTTTCAGCTATAGTTAATGATTAAGTCTTGTTCTCCCTTACCTTCTACTCTAGTTTTTTTTTCCTGTTTCCCCAATTAAAATGCCACGACTTTCCGCAGTCCAACCTTCCCTACATCCTTCCCATCCTTATCTTATACCTAACCTTTAATAGAAGCTTTATGATATACTAGAAGGTGGCCCGATTCTAACGCATCGGGTATTCTAGAATTTATTGCGTAGTTAATGTATGATTTTTGTTTATATCTATATCTATCTATATATATATATATTAGATAGATGTGTTTAGTTGCCAAGTGTTTGTGTAAGGCACTGTAAATGTTCTGGGTGTTGTCTGGGTTTCACGTTGTGTGTGTGGCGCGGGGTGGGCGTCTGTGCGCGGGGTGGGCGTCTGTGCGCGGGGTGGGCGTCTGTGGTTCCCAGTGTGTGTGTGGTATGTTGTGCAGCGCGTGTGTGGCGGTGTGTGTGTGTTTTGGGGGAGGTGTGCACCCCCCATCGTGCTCCATCCCCCATGCTGCACCCCCCATCGTGCTCTATCCCCCATGCTGCGCACCCCCATCGTGCTCCATCCCCCATGCTGCGCACCCCCATCGTGTTTCATCCCCCCATTCTGGGCACCCCCCATTGTGGTCCACCCCCCATGCTGCACCCCACATCGTGCTCCATCCCCCATGCTGCGAACCCCTCAGAGAGGATTATAATGGGAGGAGTATAATGGAAGGAGTTGTCCTGGGGGGAGGTGTACAGGTGCCCAACGTGTGCGGGGGCGGGGCCTAGCGGGCATCGCGCGCAGGGGCGGGGCCTGGCCAAACGGCTAATCCATGCGAGGGGCAGGGCCAGGCCGAGCCCAGCGGCCAATCCGACGGTTGTCACTGTAAGGACACAATGTCGCTGTAACGACACAGGTAAAATATATCTTTGTACCGTCTTAGCCAGTAGAGATAAAAAAAATTGTTTAAAAGAACTGAAGTCCTCAGTGGTTGATACCTTTTAATGGCTAACTGAAAAGATGGTAAGAATAGCAGCTTTCGAAACTCCTCAGGTCTCTTCATCAGGCATGGTATAACACAAAATCTGAAGAGTCACATATTTATACACAACAGGACATAGAATAGTTTTGGTTTTTTTCTGTACTATTCTATGACCTGTTGTGTATAAATATGTGACTCTTCAGATTATGTGTTATACTCGGCCTGATTAAGAGGCCGGAGGAGTGTCCACAGCTGTGTCTCCTCTTCCCATACTGATGGTTCTGCTCCTTGTCTTATTTACTGCTCTATTCTGTCTCCTCCTGTGTATAATATGGACTCTTCAGATTATGTGTTAGGCTATGTGACTCTGTATCTGCGGATTTTTCTGCATCAAAATCCGCAGCTTTCCCCCGGAATCCGCACCTTTTCATACGTGCGGATTTTGTGCGGATTTGACACGGATTTAATGATTTTTTTTTTTAATTCAATTGAATAGGCAAAATCCGCACGAAAATCCGCAACAATAATTGACATGCTGCAGATTTTTCCGCACGAAAATCCACACGATTTCCGCTACGGAAAAATCCGCAGCGTGGGCACAGCATTTCCCAAATGCCATAGAAATGGCTGGGGAGTAGTTGTGCTGTAGATTTCTGGAAAATCCGCGGCTTTTCCGCGAGAAATCCGTGGCAAAATCTGCGCATTTTCCGCAGCGTGGGCACATAGCCTTATACTCGGCCTGATGAAGATGCCGAAGGAGTCTCCACAGCTGCTATTATCTTTTCAAGTAAGCTATTAAAAAGGTATCAACCTCTGAGGACTCTCATTACTTTTAATCATTTTTTCTAAAGGTTCGGTATGCACAATAATAGACAAAATAATGGCCTCTCCGCTCCATAAGTGAGTTATTATGGCCCAACAGCTTCCCATATACAGTATGATGGCCCCCACTGCTCTCCTAATCATAGTATAATGGACCAACAACTTCTTAAAAGTATGATGCTCTCCCCACAGTGTTCTATAAAACAGAAATATGGCCTCCGCATATCCCCTATACACAGTATGTTGTCCCACAGAGCTCCCCATAAACACCTGCAACTTATATACCATGTTTCTCAAAAACTAAGACTGTTTTATATTAATTTTCCGCTCCAAAAGAGGTGCTGGGGCTTATTTTCTGAGGAGGTCTTATTTTTCTATGAGCAACAAACTAGTGTGATGGGGACACCAGTAGGACTACCTATTCCATTGCCAACCTTTTGAGTCTCATGGGGTCTTTTGAATATGAATCTTTTTGGAGTGTCTGCTTTCCTTGGTTAATGGTCTAACTGTCCTGCTGCATTCTATTGATTTTACTTTTTTACATGTACGGATGCCTGGACACTACTTAAAATTGACTTTTTATTGGGCTATAACTAGGGCTTATTTTTTGCGTAGGGCCTAAATACTTCAAGCATCCTCAAAAATCATGAAAAATCATGCTAGGGTTTATTTTCAGGGTAGGTCTTATTTTCAGGGAAACAGGGTATATGTATGATAGTCCCACAGTTTTCTATACACTATGAAGGCCCCCACATTTCCCATAAGCACAGTATAGTGTCCCACATAGCTCCCTATATACAGTATGAAGGCCTCCACATTTCCCATAAGCACAGTATAGTGTCCCACATAGCTCCCTATATACAGTATGAAGGCCCCCACATTTCCCATAAGCACCAGTATAGTGTCCCACATAGCTCCCTATATACAGTATGAAGGCCCCCACATTTCCCATAAGCACCAGTATAGTGTCCCACATAGCTCCCTATATACAGTATGAAGGCCCCCACATTTCCCATAAGCACCAGTATAGTGTCCCACATAGCTCCCTATGTACATACCTCCCAACTTTTGAAGAAAGGAAAGGAGGGACAAAGTATACGGTGCGCGTCGCGGCAAATTTTTGACCACACCCATAGCCACACCCATTTGGCAGTAAGAGTCATTCAGAAGATGCCCTGGACTGTTCGTTAATAGTCATAGAAATATAAGAAAATTCTGGCTGGTATGTGTCACTATATGACATGTTGCATATTTGTGCCTATAAAGCCGTGTTCACACGCTGCATAAATTCTGTTTCTTTTTGTTTCTGTCTGCACCAAACTACACAATAACAATCTTCTCTCATTTTTCCATTTTTGCTGCATTTTTTCTGCTTTTTCTCCATTATTTAATGTGTTTTTGGTTCAGATGTGAATCTGCGTTTTTCAGTGTTTTTATTGTAGAGAGAAGCTTTTCCTGCATTTTTTAAGCTCCACATAGAAACCTCCAGAGAAAAATAAACCCCAAAACCGCAGAGTTCAGCGGCGTCTTCTCATAGAATCACATCCACTTTGCTCGAACAATTAAACAGCAGAATAAATGTGCAAAAAAACAGCAGAAAAAAAAAAGTGCAGCATTTACACTACATGTGAACACGGACTAAATGTCCAAGCAAATTGAATGAGACGTCATGTCATGTCATGGCCTCGGTGTCTAAAGACGCCGCTGAACTGTGCGGTTTTGGTATTTTTTTTTTCTTTATAATCTTCAGGGTTCACATCTGCAACAAAGATGTATCATCTAAGGGGACAATGCATAAAAAATACCGCAAACACGCAATAATCAGAGAGGATTGTTATTGCGCTCGTGGTGCGGACACCTGCAGAAAAACACAGCATTTACGCTACGTGTGAACACGGCCTCAGTGATACATTACTACATTTTGTATGGGTTTTAATAAAGAAAAATAAATTGCGCCATCTTTTTACGCCATTTACCGATCCCCATAAATAATCTGATTGCTGTGTTGTTCAGGTCATTACGATTACAGGGACACCAAATATGTTCAAGTTATTTGCTGATTTGTGATGTTTATTATTTTATAAAAAAAAAGTAATAAAATTATTCTATTTTTTTTATTATTTTTAGTAATTTTATTAGATGAAAGAAAAAAAAAATCTCTTTTCCTCTCCCTCTAGAATACAGGACACAGACGCTGCTCTGCACAATGGAGCTCTGTGTCCTGTGTTATCAGAGGCTGCATTGTAGGTTCATTCATATAAAATCCTCCCTCTTACATCACCAATTCCTAGTGGCTCAACAGCTTAGATCAGGTAGAACAGCTAGGAGGCTGCTGGACATGTTTAAAAGTCACTGGTTTGAGTCCAAGGTGGTGAACATAAAAAAAATTAAAAATTGTATTTGTATTTTTTTTCCTCATTTCTTTATAGTAGTTTTATGGGAGAAAATAAATCTGACTCTTTCCTTCACCTACGAAGAGATGCAGTATTTCTCTCTCTATCTATCCAAGTATGTATCTATCTATTATGTATCTATCTATATGTCTATTTATCATGTATGTATCTATTATCTATCATCCATCCCTACAGCCATCCCTCCCTCCAGCTGAACAATCTGCTTCTGGTTTCTCTACTGCAATATAGAGGTCAAGATCACCAAATCTTCCTATGCTTTCCAATAAAGGCAGTGGCTCAATGGGTAGAGCTGCTGCCTATGGAACAATGAGCTCATGGTTCACGGGTTCGAGTCCTGGCCTCCCGATAATCCAGAGCCCATGAGAATTTAATTTAATTTATTCACTGCACTGAAGGGAGGAGCCGGGACATCAGCTGTGAGCCGCGGGACACATCTCTAAAATTGGGGCAGTCCCGCAATCTGGGACGGTTGGGAGGTTTGCTATATACAGTATGAAGGCCCCCACATTTCCCATAAGCACAGTATAGTGTCCCACACAGCTCTCTGTATGAAGTATAACGGCCCCACAGATCTGTACTCATAGTACGATGTCCCCTATATTCCCTATACACAGGAGGATTGTGACCCAGCTCTCTAAACACAGCAAACCAAGGAAAACTGGAGCATAGGCCAAAAATGTAGAAAACCAAATTTGATTAAACAAATGTATAACGTTATTTCAAAAGGAGACATGCACAGAACACTTGACCAGAATAAAGGATGGCTGGAGCTAAATATTGTGTCGCGTGAAACAATAGTGCTAAGCTGCTATCACAAGATCAGAAAGTATCAAAAAAATAATATACAATTCATGAGTTTCACCAAAGGGATAGACACAACCAGTACACAGCCAAGAAAGTGATGATGTGTAGAAGACCAAGGAACCTAGACAAGTAAGTGAGGATGATCTGATCCCGACAAAGTGCAAAACACGGAGCAGGTCAATAATACAGAGAAAATAGCCCTGGATAAGAAATGTCAGATAATTTCACCGGGAACTATAAGCAAAGCACAGCT